>NW_027614060.1:0-30328 GCF_965212315.1 Lampetra planeri
TTGAATAACTGGTCTTATGACTAACAGCCATCAGCAGCACTGCCCGGCTGAGGTTAATGCTGCAGACACTTGGGTGAGAAACCCAAGAATGAGCTGCTGGTCTACACTGATGCCATGTGGATGGAGTCCCCAAGACTGACCTAGAGGACCAGACACTGACCTCATTGATCCAGAGCTCTTGGTTTTCATGGGAGGCATTAGTGTCTAGGTTTCAGCTGCAGCTGGCCTTGAGATAGGCTCAGACAAATGATCTTGGGCAAACACAAGGAGCACGGGGAGTCAAATTAATTTTCGGCATGATTACCCATAGGGAGTAAGACAAATAAGCATTTGAGGAGTAAAATAAATAAGCATCAGCTGGGGTAGAACGCACTTCAAGATTTTTGAGAAGAAAAGGGCCAGTGTTGATGAGATTTTCTAAAATCCTCAGATTTCGGATGGATTTCTAAAATCATGACAGCGAGCTGGTGCAACTTAGAAGATATCAAAATCTTAACTGCTTTAAAATGATTTAAGATGAAGGTCCGCACAAAGACGACTGAAAGTAGCTGGTTTATACAGGAGGTGAGCAGGAAATTAACATTTGTAGTGTCTGTGAAGGTTCTCAGTCATCCAGGTCATGGTATCTTGCTGGGTTAAATCGTGGGCAACTGGACTTCTGGTTTACTTGAAGACGTTTCGCCACTCATCCGAGAAGCTTCTTCAGTTCTGAACAGACTAGTGGGGAGTCCTGCTGCTAATACTAAGTTGGGTCTGTCAGTCGTCTGACGAGTCCAGTTGCCCACAATTTAACCCAGCAAGATAACATTTGTAGTGTTAGCTACTGCTACAAATAACACACCATCTGCTGGTGACTTTAAAAAGCCCTGCATACGACAGATCATTTGGGTAGATAATCAGATCACATGAATCTTCTATTGGCAGCGCCTCATCCAGTTTAAGGGAGGGGCGAACTGGGCCTAGAAATCGCCTCATTATCCTCCAGTGAGGACCCGCCCTAAAAACAGTCCGATGCAGTTCCTTCATGTTGTGGATGTCTTTACCAAAGAGCATTTGGGTGTATACTTTGGTTGTATCTCCTGGCATGTTAATACCTGCTCCTTTTCCATCTGATTAAGTTAATAAACACAAGGCTAGGGAGAGGCAGTGCTACCTCAGACAAAGTCAACGGTCCACTCCCTGGGCTGGGAACCTGTCTGCTGAAGAGGTGAACAGCATCCATCCACATCCCCAGGCTCCTTCCTACCTTTCCTTCCTAGCAGTATATGATGGATTCGACTATGCCCTTCCAGGTGATCTCCCATTTTCATACGGCAGACTGCATGCGACTCGCACTTCTTCGAGCTAGCATTACCCCCCAGGGCCAGAGTGGCTGAGCATTAAGTATTCTGCAGTGACTTACAACAGTGCAGATGTGAAGGAGGATCAAAAACGTAGGCAACAGATGCTCTAAGCTAATCGCTCCGCTGCAGACTGAGCCAAGGCCACTCGCCGCTCCAAAGCCCCAAACACAAGGTCAGACAGGTCAAACTGCTCAAACGGTGTCACACCCACCGTTCACTTACCCTTCTGCCCAACAGAAATTAAGGATGTTTTCAGTGGAATTGTTTATTAATTGTTAGACGGTTATTACTGGCTTCGGCAATACCATTCCCTTGTTGAAAAGTGTAGACAGATAGAATGTTCATTTTCATCATTCAAGCTGATGTGATCATTCAGACAGGCATGCAGGGGTGTGAGGAACATTCAGATATTATAAGATAAAAAAGATGTTCTGCCACAGTTTCATGAAAAAGACTGTCTGGGGCTGATGATGTTCTGAATCTTTGGTCCAAGTCAATTAGATGACCATCTTAATGACAAAACACTGACAGTCCAACTCAGTAGACAGCTTCAGTAACTGTGAAATGGGAAATTATCCAAGATAGAGCTACAACACCCCAACGGAAAGTCTTACATGTCCGATTCCTCTTTTAATTTCCTGCCTAGTTTTACATCTCCTGTAGCCTGTTCCAAGACGTCATAGAAATTTCAGTTTCACATGCATGGACAAAACATGGTATATACTCATACTGGGATGTACACATGGCAGAAAGAGAGAAATGTGCTGCTGTCAGACTGAACAATGAAGGAAGTGAAATGTGACATGAACACCACCAAGGAGCATCTTAACAGGTGTATTTAAAAAAAGAGGGGTTTGGTCATGCGTGCCAAACAGACAGTGTTGTGTTAAACTATTACCTTATCTCCTGACATGACAGCAGTTGTGGTCCAGCCACAGGTCATCCAGCGTTATCAGTAATCCACTCATGTTCACAAGAGCGCCAACACCAGCTGCAACTGCTTCACATCAGCAGGGACCTCTGACTCAAGCTTGTCACTGATATTATTGCAGTATTTAAGCCAGCTAACAAGTGGGATTTTTTTTTTTTTTTACATTTGTCCTCGACAATAAAAAATGTAAGTGACTTAAGGTGTCCTCCTGACTACAGCAACTGCAAGTCAGCAGAGATGCCAAATACATTAGATGGATATGTTACTATGACACAACAGTGACACGACCACATCCGGCAGTTTCCCAGCTGCAATCACATTTCCTCTGAACCTCTGCAGAGTAAAGTGGAGCTCTAGAGCATCCCCAGTGGCCATTGTGATAATGCAATTCACAGGGATTCTGTATTGGAGACATGCAACAGGAAAAAAGTTATTTCAAAAAAAAAACCTAATATTTAAAAAAAAATCTGGATTCTTACTGTGAGGGCAAATAGTGTACTACTACTGCTTGGTCAGATTGCTGAGGCATTGAGACAGCAACAGCATGAGCTCACAGAGGCAGACAGTAACCTAATCCCTGTGACAGCCTGCTAAAATCACAGGGCTCTTGCCTTCTGGAATGTGCTCTGTATGCTTACTGCTCACTCAGCCCCTCTGGCACTGCTGCACTTCCTCCAACCAACACCGAATATTACATATTAGCGACAAAGCAGGTCTTCCTCGCAAACGGACAGTGCAGGACAGCAGCAGACCAATGAATACATGCTGGTGCTTTTTCTTTTTTTTTTCCCTCCCCCTCACACAGAACCACAGCAGCTAAAACCCAAAAGACTGCATCTCATCCCAGCTGTCCTAGATTCTCTCAAAACAAAACAGCAGCATAGCAGCAAAGGGTCATGGGAGACTTGGCAGGCCAGCTGTGAGACAGGAAGTGGGGACACAAGGGTGACCGGATGCTGGGAAAGTGATGCAATCTGACAGAGTGCAGGCCTGACCCCCAAAGTTCAGATAGCGTTATTTTGCAGTGATCAACACACAATAATTATGCACTGAGCCTGAGATTCAGTCTTTAACACCGGCAAACATGACTTAGCATTCTAGAAAAAAGTGTTTTTCCAGTGCATATTCAAAGTTAATTAAGGAGAGAGGGAACTCTATTGTTTGTGAATAAGCATGTAGGCTCCTCTCATGACTGTGTGAAAGCAGTTGGTCATCCACCCCTCGGGATCACTGTCGGCTGTTTAGAATGGCCTAAAATAGACCGGTGCTCATGTCCTTTGAGAACTTTCAGAGCTTTACTGTCTTAACACCAAACACAGACACATCATAATCATAATTCTCATCCAAACGTTAGTGTTCAAAAAGTGACTAAAGGGTTATTTCCTTCTGTCATGAATCCTTGATTAGTTTTCACAAGCTCTGCTTTTTCCACCCTCTTTGCCTCAAGAGTTACGTTTTTAATAGCTCTAACTTAGGCCAGTATATTTACCCTTACGTGTGTATAATCTATGAATGTACTTTCTTTCTTGTTTTTCCCAATTTGTTAAATTGTTTGTCAGTTCTGTGAATAAATGACGGGAGAGGAACTCTGTACAAGCCCTCCAGACCTCATTTCCCTCTTAGCACTGTTTTCTTTCCTTTTTTTTTAAACATGTACTCAATAAATAAACTTCAACTGAGCATTACCATTTACAGTAGTATGGGCATGCACCTCTAATATACTCCACTTCCCTAGCTGATTCCACCAGTTTATTTTACAGCATCATATTCAGCACGTCATAAAAGAGGTTGGATGTGACCCCTTGAAAGGACTTCTAATGCTCAGTTCTTTGTGTAGCGTATGTAAGTGTATTCCACAAGACAAATATGTGCTGTAACAGACAGGCCACTGACAGAATATGTTGGTGCAGTTCTTATAAGGCCAAAGACTGCTTTTAAATGAAACTGTCGTTTAAAAATCAAGGTTGGAAAGGTGAGACTGATTTTACACCACATGTGCCACAATGGCAAGTTTCATGGCTTTCACGTGGTCTCTGTGGTAGTTTGCTGGAAATGCATCACAAAACAGTAAATCAGCAATCAAACTAGTACCAGTAACAGTACTTAAGACTGACCAAAGCAGTGCTACATGCAATTACATAACTGCTGGAGGAAGCCGATCCCAAAAATTAGCAAGGGCACAGCTCGCTGTGTGTGCCCGTCGTGAACGGACCACGCTCCTGTCTTCATCCTGACCATGTGGTCGTTTAGTATATTCAAATTGAATTGCACTGTTTATTGAGATGCCCATCCCTAATAAACACAAACCATCATAACTCCATTTCTTCAGAAACAATCTCCAATCCAATCATCTACGACAGCTCTGCAGTAATATCTTGCAGGTTTTTCTGAGGTGCAAGTTGTGCTCTGAGCCAATATATGCTTAGCGCTACAAGGTCCAGGCTACACCCTAGCAATCTGGGACTGAGACAACAACAAAACACTGCTTCAGGTTACTTCAATGCCCAGAGCTAAAGGGGATTTCCCTAGTGACTAATCCAAGTTTACAAAGCAGAGGGATTCATAGCATCAAGTGTTACAGGCCATGGTTTATTGTCGTGTTCTATCTGTTCTGCTTGAAAAAGGCTTACAGCATTTAAGATTCTGTAAAGCAGATGATAAGATGTAATATCTGCGTCTGGTTACACTGTCAGCTCGTTACAACTGCCTTCTGGAATAATCCATTGTTGCAGTCTAAACAGACCATCATTTGTAAACCACAAGATCATAATCTCAGTCAGCCTGTGTCAAAGAGGTGAAATGAATACATTAGCTTCCTCTTCCTACATCCTGGCAAATATGAGTCCTGGGGTGCTGTCACAATAGGAGTAAATAAGCCACTTGGGACTGAAGCCTACAAGAGACACGTGTCAGAACTTGAGTATCTCGAGAGCAGCACGCATTCCAGTTCACATGTGGATGACACAAAAATCTAGTCAAGCAAATGTCAGGATGGGCATTAAAGGAGATGGCCACATTGTCCTTTTCTTTAGTTACTTTGGCTTTTATGGGTCTTAACATGGGACAATGACCTTTTCGAACACACAAACACACAAATTTGTCAATGAAACTGAAACACTTGAGCATGTCAGGTCACAGTACCCCAGGCAACTTCACATTTAAACTCTGCTGACTTTGGAATCAGGCTGCCTCACAAGTACTGTCATTGTTGGGTCTGATGAGAACTTGCTGAGGGGAACTTGCTGTCGGCAACTGGACGCGTTTGGTTGTTTCAAGACATTTCACCTCTCATCCGAGAGGCTTCTTCCGTTGCTTTTATGATCGCAGTCCAGGTGATGGTAAACAAAGAGAAGACCTGCATTCTACACCCACTGATTCAGCAGATTCTCACATGATGTCTGGGGGTTAGGCTGGGGAAGCACAGGTTTACTGTGCAATAGTGAAACTTTCATTAAGGCAGACTAGACATTTTTCACCCTGTGGGTTTTTTTTAATTTTTTTTATTTTACACTGTAAGAACCCCCCCCATAGTGAAATAACAGAAAAAACAACACTGAAACTGCACACTTCTTTACTTAAATGAGGAAGCAGAATCACCACAAATGAGAATTTATTTTCTTTGCCATGTAGACCCAAAACGGGTCACTACATTTACTGTATTGCTTTACTTTTGTGTGCAGCCATATCTAAACAAAGCATTCCACATACAAGTCTTCAGGTGAGTAAACCAGTGCACCTGTCAATCTTTCCCTTGCTGCTCCTGACCATTGTGCCATGACAAATAGCTAAGTTCATTTTTTTTCTAAAGGTTACCTTTGCTACCGACTGTTCAAACATGCCTTCATGCGTGAGCGATCACTGGAAAAGATTTCCAAATCACATAAGATATTGAGGAAATAGGAAGAGGCTTCTGCAAGAGTCAGGAGATTTCATAGAAAAGTCATGAATGACTGAAGGAGAAAATCCCCTTTCTCTAATGACAATAATAAAAGACATTAATCAGCTTGTCATTCAAATGAGGACATTTTGTGCCACATTAGCTTTCTGTCTATAATGAAAATGCACATTTGGTGTTTTCCTCTTCACTGCTGGGACAGATTTGGCTGCAAGAGGCCACTAGTACTGCAAACTCTTCCACAGAACCAGCCCTTCAGTCTATAGCAGGAAGATTAACACGATAAATTCAAACAAGAAGAGGCACGTTGTTGATACGGAGCAATAATCTGATGGAAAAATAACCTAGATGGAGTAAAAGGGCACATCAGTGTCGTGTCAACATGCAAAAGTGAAGGCAGGGAATGTCATGTTTTACGTTTTGTGACGAGTTATGTCACATTCTGGCAGCTGTTCTGAATGGATCCTCTGTGAAGGCCTTTGTGGTGGTAAGCTTGAGAAACAAATTGTCCGACAGTGAAAATAAGCCTAAAGAAATCACGGTGGTAGTACGGTCGTGACCATCTTCCTCTCTGTGAACAGCTCCTCGCCTCCTATGTGACTCCCGCAAAGCTGCAGCAGACCAAATGTCCCTCTCACCCCCCCTCACCTCTCTGAATCCTTGATGCCAGACTGTGATGAAGAGGTCTGTCAGTGTGACAATAATTACAGAACCTATACTACGAGGCAGCTGCTAAAAACCCACCCACCCATTTGGTATTGGGAGAGACACACGGGCTTTCCCGTCAAATCACTGAAATCGTACGAACCATATATAACTGAATTAATAAACTTCAATAGGCTAGACCACACACACAGAAACCATAAGAGTTTGCCAACATCTACAATCCTTATCGCCCATTGTGTTTTGAAGCATGACATTTACTTTGACTCGGGTTGTGTAAAGCTGAAACAATGTCGAGATAAAAGGAGAGTAACCCAAAACCAGAGGATTTTTTTTACTCCACACATAGTACAGTTGCCTGTTCAATTCAATTTTAAACTGATATTGCTACAAATGGATGTTGTATTCTAAATAAAGCTAAATCACTATGTGATAGGAATTATAATTCATCAAACCATTTTAATTATCAGTAACTTACTATGTTAATGTTTCTTGTTTTTCCGATGAGGGGGTTCGGGTTCTGCCTACTGTATGTTTTAAATGACTATATTTAGAAGAAAATGTGGGATTATTTGCCTTAATGGTTGTCGACCTGGTTTCCATTAATCAAAAAGGCCACAGGGAACAAGGGAACCCTGAGTTAATGTCAGGGAATGCCTCCATCGTGACCATGAGCAGGCTGGCTTCCAATCCGTCCACCATCAACTTCAGCATTGCTTAAGTAAAGTACACAAACACGTTAAGTACACATGTACAAGTAATGGAGCGCAGTAAGCTATCGTGCGTCCAATAAGCCAACATTTCAGGTTTGCTCTACGTTTACAGTTTTCTGGTGCACTGCAGAGAGGAACTGTCGCGACGTTAATCGTTTCCACGGCGTTTTCATCTGAGCTTTCATCTTATAACTTATGCTTGACAGCGTGTCACGCCACCGAACTTGGCTAACGTTAACCCGGACAAAACAGCTTTTAAAAAAAAAGGTGCCAAATATCGCGGTCGCGACGATGCGAGCAAGCTGGGTAACTGTGTTGGCCATGTTGGCATGCGACAACTGGTTCAGTCGGGAGTTCACCCTGCTAGCTGTAGGTCGACGTGTGATACGGTTCCACGGCGGATTCCGGGGCTAGCCTGCAGCTTTCGTGAGAAACGTTAGTTGCGGCAGCCTGTAGCTCCGCCAGCAGTGGCTGGTCGGATTCACACCCGGCTCGGTCCCAGCACGTCTTACCTGCTTGCGGATGGCCACCTTTCCTTATCTCGTGGAATATGTCGCAGAACGGATGCACGCAGTGCTATCCTCGCTGGCAGCTGGTTATTTTTCCACTCGGAGGAGCTAGCCTAGCCGATGAGACGCGGTGCCCCGCTGGAATAGCATTTCTGTATCACAGCGTGTCATTGCTCGGCAGTGCGGCTAAGCTAGCTAGCAGCAGCGCCGCAAGCTGTTCTGACCGCAGATCCCGCCTCGTCAAACACCATTGGCTACCGATGAATCAGCTCTCTTTTGATTGGCCAATGGTCCTGCCAGTCAATTACACCGCAGCTGCTGATATTTGCTCTCTGTTAAGCGTCCATCATTTGTCTTTGATTTGTTTTTTGGACAGAGAATCGCCATAATCCTTGAAAGATTTGTATTTTATTGCTGTTGTTGTTTTTTTATCACAAGTGACACAATCAGTTTGACTCACCATGAATTAATCAGATTCCACCCCATGCCTGCTGCTGAGTAATTTTGTCAACTCATCTTGCTGTTCTGAGAACTATATATGATGTGCATACTTACAAAATGAAACATAGATTCGATTAAAACCGACAGTTCTGCAAACTTTAATGTTAGTTTATCGTACATTTTCACATAAAGTCTATTCAAGGAAGTTCATTCGTATTAAAAACACTGATGCACAGACCTACATTAACTCCATTCTATGGAGGCCCCTCCTAGGAACTGATGATATGACTTAATACATTTCTCCGCGATGAATCGTAACAGTAAACTGGAAGGTTGTACAGCACGCTGCAGGATGCAATCTGTTTCCTGCCCTAACAGATGGGCCGACCCTCCCTGTTTGGTTTTCTGCAACTAAAACCCCATTTCAGAACAGAACTATCTCAGACTGATGTACGCTGGAAGTTACTGTCCCTTTGTCAGTTCATTCACATTCTTTAGAAATGTTTTCTTTTTGGTGGTTAGTGTCAGTTCAGTGTATATACTGTGATAGTAAATTGTCATGATGCACAAAATGATGTTCGCGCATTTGTAAACACAACCAGTCATATGTGTTCTGTCATGTTTTCTCATGAAACCTTTTTTTCCTCCCCCTGCTGGGGCTGGCTGACTAATAAAATGGACTGTGAATGCCACCTGCTGGGCTAACAGTGAAAACTCCATGCTTGAAGCACATCATGTCCACTTTTTTCCCACTATGTATCATCATTCTTTCTTTACTTTATTCAGTCTCTGGGAAATCACAGGCGCTGACAGTTAACGACACAGACAAAGGCTCGTTCACTGGTAAGCCACCAAATCGTCCACTTCAGAAAAAGCAGATGCTCTGTTGTTATTAAAGTGGACTTTAATTCAATACAGTGTGCCAGCCTCGAGGAATTAGTTTTATATGCATGTGAAAGTAAACAGAGGCAACATCCAGGGATGTAATCACTAGTGTGGATTACCAACCAGCTGCAGGCACCACAATATATTCAATATGGATACGTTTGTACATACGTCACAGCAATGGGAGAAAACAATTTAAGTTCACTGCTCATGAAAGCATCATCCCCATAAATCAAATCAATGTTTTATGAAACACAGAGGTGATATCAATTTTTATTCTTTCATTCTGTTTATGTAATGATTTGTTGCCTGACATTTACACAATGTAACAAGTGTGGTAATTAAACAACAGAACAATACACCACACCTTGTAAACCTTATAAATAGTCCATGCCGTTGAAATTCGCTTTCCCTGCCACTTACAAGACCTGATTCAATATGGTTTAAAATGTTGGCGCTTAGTACATGACAGAAATGAAATGGACTATTAAACTGACATTTATTTTGAAATTTGATACAGTTTGACATCAAAGCAGTGCCGTCATGAGGGAGAGGTCACCGTATTACGTCTTTTATTTCTCACACAAATATTCAGACAGTAGCTACACAACTGGCACTCTTCCAATAACACATCCAATAACGTGATACAAAATCATCAGATGAAGATCCAGACATTCATTAAATTGCACAACCAAGCAACACTGTAAACAAATAGACAAACATATCGAAACTCATTTGATGGGCGAGTCTAGGATTTCTTGGTAATCCTGACGAATGGCCCTGCTCACCCGGTACAGCTTGACTCCTGTCAGGGTGAACACACTGATCATGATGACCAAGCCTCCGATGACATCATAGACAGACGGGATCATCCTCAGAACAATGAGCTGAAGGAACATGGCAACCACGATCTCCAGGTGCTGCACGGTACTGACTAAGGCTGGATGAAACTTGTTGAGCGCATAGTAGACTCCAAGAAACGCCACGGTGGAGCAGATACAGATCCCAATCAAGTAGCCCCAGGTCTCTCCATCCAGAGGGATGATGGGCTCCTGCATAATAAACATGGTGGAGGCACCCCACAACCGTTCCCGTCCAGCCAAAGGTGAAGAGTGCCGTCCACATGCTCACGCGCTCCTTGATGGCTCTGTAGACGATCATGGACAGGGCAGCAGTCAAACCGGCCATCACTGTCATTGTGTAGCCAAAAGCCTCCTTCCAAAACCCCAACCGGGACTTCTCCTCATCCGCTATATTTGGCACCATCACCAGGCACAGGCCGAACACACTTCCCACCACTGTGACCACATCTGTGTAGCCCAGCCTCTCATCCAGCCACAGAAAGGCCAGTATGGCACTGAAGACGGTGGTGGAGGCGCGCCACATGATGGTGCCGTTACTGGGTGGGACAATGGCAAAGGAGGTGTAGGCGCAGGTGATGGAGATCACGTTGCAGACGCCGTAGAAGAAGAGTCGCAGCCGGTAGCCCTTAGGGCCAAAGGGAGCCTCGTGATAGTAAAAGACCACTAAGATGGACAGCACTTGGATCACGGAACGAATGAAGAGCAGCTCAAGGGAGGGCACTTTAGAGCGGTCTGCTGCTAAACGGGTGATCAGAGCCACACAACCGTGGGCCACCGCTGCCCCAAACAAGGCCATCCAGGTCACCCTGGAGGCCAGCACATTCGCCTCACCAAAGCTGGCCAACTGGCCCCCGACCCCCTTGTCCCTCTGCACACTCGACGGCTTCGGCTGGGTCTCCATGGTTCCGAAGAAAGTCCTGCCACCTTTGCTGTCCGCCACCAGTCTCTTTCCCACATTAGCTTCTGCGAAGGCGCCAAAGTCCTCAAAAGAAGGTGCGTCGTCGTAGCCTTCATCACCCGGTTGGGGGAAATGAGTGGCATATTTGACAGTCACTGTGTTTGGGTGAATCTTCACCCGCTTTTTTGATCCATACTGCGGTGATGATGAAGAACCCTCCATCTTTCTTCAGAAGGTTAACCTGAAAAATGAATTGAAGATCTTTAAAAAAAAAAAAAAAAGAAAAAAGATTAACAGACTGAAAAAGGCTTCCTGGTGTCTGCCAAACACTTAAAATCACACACGTGCATGCACACACAAATTAACACACAAACCACCTCCATCTCTTCTTTTAACCATGGCCAGTCTCACTATTGTGTTATTTCAAAGTATGCATGTCCTTTAAGGCAAGTGGCATTGTGAGGCTGATTCAGTCTGATGGGGATGAAAATTACATAACAGGAACGCAGGGAAGACACATGAATGTGGGGCAGTAAGATGTACAACGCTATAGATTAACAAACTAAAAGGGACTGTGTGAAAGGGGTAAATGGTGTTGAACAGAGTGAATAGTCCCTGGCTTCTTTCTGTGTATTTTTTTTGCTTTCTGTTTAACAAGGCTTCTGCTGAAATTAGTGGTTATTTATCTTTATACAATTATATAAAATGTTGGTACAGTTACAATAATTATTATTATTAGTCGTTACATTCACATTCATGTTCTTACTCCCTGAAGACTCAGCATGAATCCAAACCACAAGGGGGCAGATAGATACTTTTATTTGCCTTCTTTCATTCTCAAACACGAGGCTGCACCTCCTTCTCCATGCACATTCCTAATAATGAGCAATGTACATATCTGAGAACAGGATCTGTTCCTTAGATGACTATTGAAGTCATTATTTAAATCTGACATTCAAACTATTGCATTCTGATGGTCAATCAGGTGTTTGCAGCATTAATTGAGTGAGTTATAATAATATTATCCTACCGTTTGTTCTGTAAATGGTTCCTATTGATGCATCGACGCTTTTTTTTGTTGTTGTTGTCATGAATGAAGAATCCCCGTGATTTCCTCCATCCTCCCCCTGCGAGTCGAGCGCCTCTCGGAGATCCTCTCGTTCCGTGTATTTGTTCTCGGTCGACGGACGCTGCCCCTGCTGAGGAAGATGATGCTGATGACGAAGATGAGGGTGAAGGAAAGGGCTGAAGCGGCTGCTGCGGGTGAGAGGTGATGCTGATGATGAGGACGAAGCGGGGGGGAGGTGGTGGAAGAGGATGTGGTGGTGGTGGGGGGGGGGGCGCCGAGTGGAGAAGCAACTGTCACTGATGCAGCCAGTGGTTTCTCCTCCTCCGCCCCCAACGTGCATTCGTCATCTCTCAGGAGGGAAGAGGGATGTGCGCTGAACATCATCAGACGTGTCATAAGTCCACTTGAAGTCCACGAGTTCAGCTGTTTGACTCCTTTCTGCAGCTTTTTGTCATTTTGAATGACCTGGGGGGTGATTTATGATCATCTAACTTTGATTAGCCGGCGTGTCCACTTGATGTCAGACACTTGACTTTGCCTGTAGTGATTGACATAATCCTCCTTGGGATTTTTTTTTCCAGAGACAAATAGTAACTGCAGTAATTACTTCATATTCAAAAGAACATCACGTTTTTGAGGTAGAAAACCATTTATGATGCAAATTCTAATTTGTTCATTGTTACAGATGTCAAATAATAATTACTCAGTGGAGGTAGAGCTCCAAGGCCACAGCTCTGTTAGTAGAAAGTAACACATCACTTGGATATATTTGAGTCTATTTCATATTTCTTGTATTATTAATGAAATAAAAGTATTCACTGTCATTACACAATGAGATGATTACATGAAGCTTTTCGGATTCTTTCACTCGGGATCGCTTTTGTGTAAGCCTGTTGACAGATTGGCACTCTGGGAACACAGAACTCCAACAACACACAAAAAAATGCATGTTCTTGTTAAATGGGGCATAATTGTAATGGTGTCCTCTTTTAAAATCCACATGTAGTTTTGGTATAATCTCAGTAACTGACAGGACAAACAAAATCACGGGTGATGGTTGATGAAAGGCAGACACATTCAAATGAGTAACCCCCCCAGGCCCTGAAAAACTTGATAATAAAGACGATACTACAGCTGCCGCGACTGCTGTTACATGACAGTGACATTAATTGGTACAGAGAAGCAGAGAAGATGATTCCTGAGGCTCTGGTTATAAACTCTGTGTTTCATGTCAGCACAAATCAGACACCAAAGGAGCATTAGGATATTTTCAGTGCTTTGAGACCTATCAGATGTGCAAGATTTGTTAAATACAGTGAATCAAGTTGATTTGTTTAAAGAGAGAAATTTGAGGGAATTTGCCAAAATTAGACGTTTTCTACTCCAAATGATAAGCTGGAGATGTACACACTTTAGGCCACACAGAAAGAGAAAAAAAACGGCAGAAGATAGTCACTTACTTGGAGGAGGAGAGCCTGTGGACTTCCCCAGCTCCACCACAGTCATTAATCTTCTGCCTAGGATTTGTCTCTTCGTCATTGATTAAACAGTTATGTTTCCATTTCATCCACTGCAGAGCAGAAAATGACAAACAACCCCCCCAACTAGTAGAGCCATGACAGGCTTATACAGCATTTTCAGGATTAGGAGAAGAGGAAAGGTGAGGACTCTTGTCACCGACGTGGAGCAAATCAGGTGGAATAAATAGAAAACGGTGGTGTAAATTGGCAACTTGGGCACTGGGGGAAAACAGCCAACCACTTTAGTCCCCTGACAGCGGCATTCTTCTAATTTACACTGTCTGTGTGAAGCATTTATTGATCCATCACTGATAACCGTCCCCACCAAATTCAAACAAGGCCCCCCGACCCCCCGGAAACTGTGAAGTGTGTAGTTAACAACAAAATGACTTACATTTTTTTGTTTTCCATCACAATGATACCTGAGGACACAGAACAAGTGGCAATTTATCAACACTTGTCTATTTGCAAAACCCAAATCAAATAGTGGCTCATACTTCTATGAACCATAAGTGGGGCCAAGTCAGATGTTTCTAAATGGAACCTTATTAATTATTCATAAGTGGGGGAAGATTCCTACAATACTTGAGGACTTTTCCTTGGGTTAACATTTCTGTTCACATGCATTGCCACATCCAAAAGAAAACCCAGCAAATAGCAGAACCACGGTTTCAGTTCAAATACATTTTTCAAACCAATCAAACCAACATTTTTTTTTGTTTTGTTTTTTGGTGGTGGGTACACAGTCTACGCGTCTCTGTACTCACCGCATTTCAAACCGGAAAGGTGAGGGTCCAGCCAACTGCCCTAACTTCCTTAGCATTAGCCGAAGAGTGAAAACTCTACTGATAAACTGTAACTGTGCAGAAGACAGCTCTGCACTCAGACACTAGCTGAATGACTTTGTGTGCAAAAAAAAAAAAAAGTTAAGTAAGTAAAGTGAAAACATAATTTCCTTAAACCCCTGACTACACTCAAGCAAGTCATGACTTTAAGGCATTTTCACTTTCTGTGATATGAGCGGCTCCACGGAGAAGCTGAGTACTGAGCATAATTGGATTCTTAACTTCCATCAGCCGTTAATTTGTATTTATTTATTTTTTTAACACGGTTGCCGTGAGATTTCACTGTGCCGGTGAGAGCACCGTAATTAGCGAAGCCTATAATTTCCTTCATTAGAGGATTTTCAATCACAGCATCATTGAAAAAGAAATGTCCCTTTATTACTTTCGGTTGTCTCGGAAATAGTCTGCAGCTGCACCCTGAGGCTATAAACGCGACTCAACTAATTGTCTGCCCACAGCGGAAATATCAGTCATGTCATGATGAGCGAGCAATCTAACATCCAGTAGTAGTACACAGTTTGTGTTTTCGTCCAATCAATCCCACAGTCACACCCTTTAAGCTCTGTTTTTGTTCTCATCATTTACTGCATCAAATATAACTCCTGAGCTGCTAAACGCTCCACTGCCTTGACAAGCTGCAAGTCGATAACCAATCTGGTGGGTTTGTAGCATTTTCAGACAGTGAAAACAGGTGGTGGCACGTTACCAAAATAAAACGTCCCCTGATCTTATCACTCATCACAAATACAATGAGCAAACGTCCTAATTGTATTGTTTTGCGGTTGAGGTTTGATGTAGTTTTAATGGAAACGTGCATTAAGGGGACTTAGGGATGGATGTGTTACATTTCATGCAGCACCTGGAGACAGAATTAGAGGTTTCTCTGGAGAAAATAAAGACTCTTGGCAGAACACACGCTGCTTTGAGTTCATTGTCCCCACAGAATGGCAGATAATGCGTTTCCACTTTGAGTGGTCCTGGTTTGCTCTTCGTCTGTTTGTATGTGAAAATCCAGTAAATTGACCCTGAAGGAGGCGTCCGAGAAATTACAAAATTAATCACAAAACGTGTTATAGTGCAGGAGCGGATGCAAATGCTGTGGTGTGATGAGTCATTTTAAACTACATCAGTGGTGCTACTGAGTGTGACTAAAGGACAGCAGGAAGGAGAACTGCCTCAGCAACTTTTTATAACTTTACAACTTCCTGATTCATATGCTTAGGTCAGCCACAGGGGTAAAGTAAAGGTGAGAGAATCACAGCGGCAGATTTTAAACACACTTGGATGTGCTTTAAAGGCATTAATAGAAATATGAATTAACATGTGACTTGTTAGTGTCGTGTACATATTTACATACTTTTTATTAAACACAGAGAAATATATGAACCAACTACACTCTTCCCTTTCCATTCTTAAATCTATACTTTACACATATCTTTGTATCAAATCAGTCTTCTTCCTTTTCTGTTTTCTTACTAAGCTCTTTGTGTGTCAAGATATTTACAGTCAGAAACATGAATCATCTGTTATATGATCTTAGTTCTCAGCCATTTCTTTTGCTCACCGTAAATGTCCTGGGAAACTGTGAAATCGCTGCACTTGACGAGAACACTTCACACAACAGACAGCCGCCGTTAGTCAGATCAGTCAGGATTTGCACTTTTCACTCAAATGTTGCTTTAAGTGGATGGACGATGAGACAACACACACACACGCACACACGCACACACACACACACACACCACTTGAAAATACATTTTAATCTCTTGGACAAAAAAAATATGTAATTTACAACTCAGTTTGTAGCTTTCACGTTTCCTGTTGTGTCTCAATTCATTTTATGTGATCAGTGTTTATAACCCACATGCTTTTATTTGGGATCTGACGGTATCACAATAGTATTTGTCCTTGAAAGAGGAAAATGGATCAATAGTTTATTAAAACCTAAGCAGTCGGACAGAAAGGCCACTGAGGCGTACACACTACAGAGCGCTGGGATAAAATCAATCTCGCACAACGGAGCATGGAAATCAGATCGACTGCAGCACCTGACTAGAAAAGCTCCATATTAAGACTGCTGCAATACAAGCTGACTGGGTGTGCAATATATTTGTTTATTTCAGGTACGAGCGGCAGCAGACACGGAGCCATCTGTCCCACAGCGGCCGATGGCTGCTAGGACATCACTGCCGTCCACACAGCGATAACGGTGAAATACGGTGCAACATTACCTGTAAATTATTTCATTTATCATCTGCATCTGCTCCATCTTACAGAATGGAGGAGGAGAGGAGGGCTAAAGGTCAGAAGGGGTTAATTTATGAGGTGGTGGGTTAACAGACTTAAATCAAAACCAACCCATTCATCATCATATGCGTACACTCACAGATATTGCTCGTCTATAAAATCAAGATATATGTTGATGTAGCACAGTTCGGTCCATCTGCCGTGACAAGAGGTTTTGTGAGGAGAGAAAGGATGAGGTTCATCTTTTTATAGTCAGTCTGAGCACTCTGAGAAGGTCCTGGAATCAGTACATTGAATCGGTGAATAGAATTTTTCAGAAATACTTCATTGTCGGATTTGAACAACATAAATAAGCTCCGGTCGGGTCACAAGGCTCTGGCACTGTAAACACAAACACACCTTCAATGATCACCGGTAGAAAGCGGTGATATGGGGAAATGTTTAGTTTACAGGCTGAAAACTGCATAAAACAAAGATGTTACAATCTGCTTTTGGGAGGTGAAATGTACCTACTAACCAAATAATTAAGTATTCACAGTAAAAATAAAATATTTAAGAGTATCTGCCCTGCATCAAGCGCTTTGGTACAATTTATCTACAGATGGAAATTTTCTGGCTATCAGTGCCCTTATTGACCGCGTCTTTGATCCTTTATAGATTCCTGGTAAATTTACTGTGGAAGAAATGTCAGATGACACAGGCTGTCAGTGGCTGGAAAATACTTGTGCAGCACGTGTTTCCATTTGAAGTTGTAAATGGAAAAAAAAAATAAAACGAAAAACACAAAGATCAATGATGAATGAACGATAAGACACAGTATAGGAAGTGCTTTTCTTGCAGTGCAGTTGGTTGTAAATACACTCACATGTCGTCATGGTTACCAGGGATGATCCTTACTGATCTTCACTATTGTGTCAGATATAGTCTACCTTAGTTTGTATTGACCTTTAAAAACTGTACGATTGTATTGCATATCCACAGGTAGGAAAAAGCTCCGTGCACTGATGCGTTTTAATCGCTGAATAATGTCATCAATCACCCCACCAAATGTCAGTAGGCTCATAAAGAAGTAGATCATAGTGGGATTCATATGCGTACAGCTCCAGACATTTCAGTTTGGCTAAATCTCAACTGGTGATATACGCGCGCTGGGGGAGAGCGTATGTGCCAGTAAACAATGGAGTTCCTCAATTATGCCTAATGCCTTCATCACTGGTCTTGTCGATTTGCTGAGTGCGTTTAATGCTACAGATTGAAATACAGGTGCCACAACAAATAGTGTACCTGTACGCTACATGTGAGTGAATAACGTGAGGTAGGGGGCCTCTGGGAACGCGTTTATTTTTTACAGGCTTACTAGCAGTCACTGCGGGGCCATTGCACTTTATCTGTGTTCCCACGCCTCTGTGTCAGCGCAAGACGAAAACCTCATCGACCCACTGAACAAGCTATTGACTGGCTACCGCTCCCTGTGGCCATTAGCTTTACTGCCTTGTTACCAGATGGAGCCGGTCAGCGCTGGCGCACAAAGAAACCTCACACACCTTTTTTTTGTTTTTTTTCCGTGCATGAGCAGATGGACCATGAGGAGACGCCTGATATCACACGGGGCGAGGAGGCACGAATTACAGGGGGATGTTCGCTCACCCTGTGCCGCTATAAAACAACAAAAAGGAGAGAACAGACACTTGGCGCTTGTATGTTCAGAGGGAGAACTGACATTATCACGTCACATTCACGGCAGGCATAAATAACAAAGAGGGCTGAACCTGTCTGACGATAAAATAGAACAAATGAATGACAACATTGGAGGTTAGTTTAAAGGTCTGGATTTCCATGTTCAGGCCTCGGACAATGAAAATGAATATATACGGTGAAATAAACAGTCAGAACAGGAAAGTGTAGAATGAGAAGTAAAAACCCAGGTCCAACGATTGTTTTTTCACTTTTCTTATTTTCCATATTATATAAACACCTCAAATGAAGCCGCTGATCTACGCCGAAAACAAGCAAACCTGGTGGAGTGTGGCGGAACATTCCGTCCAGCCTGTCTTTGCATCTTATCATCCCTATTACACAGTAATGCAGGTTTATGGCTTTCGTGCTGCAGGAGGTCTGCAAGGAGGAGATATTCGGACGTGAAGATAACAATAATAGCTACGGGGCGAGTGAGGATAAAACAGAAAGGAAATTGAACGCAATCATCATCAGAACCGAGAGGTCTGACTTCACCAATGACCTTTTGTTCCTTTACAAGAAATCTCCATTAAATACATCTTTTCTTTTTCATGATGTTGAATCCTAGTTAGATGCCAGTGGAGAATAAATACAAAGAAATCCTAATGTGGCAGAGACTGAAGATGACTGTCTGTCTGTGAGAGGATTTGTTGATGTATCCACCATTTCACAGCACAATGGCCTCATTAGAGAGGACTGCGTTGGCAGAGACACTCCTCCCGCACCGACTCACTAAACAAAGATGTTGGGCTTTACTGAAGTACTGCCTGCCCTCATTTCTGGCACACCTCCTCCTGCTATCAAACCCCAACCCAGTCAACTGTTATCATCCTGTCTCTTATTCTCTCACTCTGTGCGGCCTGGGGGAGCTTATTTACGTGAATATGCAGCTGACAACAGAGCAGCCTGGCAGTCTGCAGAGGAGCCTGAAATGTGAAATGCTATTTCTGTGACTCCACCCGATACAAAATTTAAGCTCAGGAGGGAATACGCCACAGACTGAGCAGCAGAGATGCACAGCCGACGTGTAACCAGGTCATTCTGGCGAGCTGTGTTTGTCCCATCGCATTTTCAGTTTATCACATCCATTTTCTGTCATCGTGCTGGAGCTCTGGGGTTTCACTCGGATCAAAGATACAGGATGAAAACGAGGCGGGGAGCAATGAGCGCGTCGGTGTGGTGCAGCAATGCATTTACAAACGTGCTCGTGAGAAAGCAGAAGACACACAGGGTGGGGTGGGGGAGAAAAGGAGCAAGAGGGAGTCGTGTGTGTGTGTTTGTGTGAGGGAGAATTGATAGGCACGACCAATTGAGGCGTGCGTCACGTTGAATGATGCTGACGTACATGGATGGGTCAGGTAAGCAGCAGGCAGGCAGAAACAACACAGAACAGAAAACAATTCCAGATCAGTAAATAACCTCTGTAATGCCCAGTTTTGTTTATTGTCATTTTTGTAGCATATTATTGCCTTTATCGTATTTACAAGAGTTTGTGCTGGTAACACAATGGGCTACTATAATTTAAAAGAATTTGCTGCAATTGCATGCTCAGATGTAAATATCTCAAAGATGCCATTGGCCAAACCCCGTAGTTCAAATTAAAGGACCAGTGTGTAGGATCTACTGACATCTAGTGGTGATTTAGGGATTGTAATCCCCCCCATCATTTTCAGTTAGCTTGGGAGCTAATTGCCCCTGTGGCCAAATTGTGGAAACTGTGTGATGCATTGATTATTTATTCCAGGTACCTGAACTTGCTCCTAAGTGAATTGTCCATGTTGACAAAATACTCCTAAATCCTGAATGTAGCCAGATGCAGGGGGGCGGGGTTAAAAGAGACAATCAGGCTTCTTCTCTATGTGCCAGATAAAGGCAGTAACAAGATTCCAGCTGGACGTGATTCGAATGTGGCTTCCTTTGCAACTGAGTTTCACACGATTCAATACATAATCTCCTCTGATGCTTTACGAGGTTACACACCTCTGCAACATTTGACAAAATCTGGGCTCTGAAACTTTGCAGAGCACAAAGCGAATAGTCCGCCCCAGCAACCACTAATTCATGAACAACAACAACAAAAATAAACGTTATTGATCCCTGAATTGAATTCAGTCAGGAGAGAGGAAAGAACTGTTCAGCCTATGGATTTAGCCCAGGAAATATGTAGCATAGACACCGTAACTACCAACTCAATGTCTGGGCTGCAGACGATGAAATGGGACCAGGATGAGAAAAATTAAATCTCTTTTTTTTCTGGTGTTGAATGCATTTCTGAACTGTCTGAAAGCTTTTGATCAGAGTGACGGTGTCTCTTTCAGTAGCCAAACAGACATCCCCGATTCCTTCTGTTGGATTGTCCTGGTACCTAAGGCCATCTGCTACACACAGAGAACGCAAAACACATGCAAAGTACAAGCCTCCTCAGATCGAAAAGATCTTTGCACACGTTTTTATTCATCCTAACCACAGGATCTTCACGGATTTGGTGTTTAAAAAAAAAACAACCTAAAATGGAAAAGCAATGAATGAGATTATAATGTGGCTGACTCATGCACTGGTTTAATGTACTGAATCACAGTCTGGGAAATAAGAAGCTTATCAGCATGCCACAGGAGGGACGACTGATGAGTTCTGTTCGTCACTCACATCAAACCTTTGGTCAGAACTATCTTAAATCCACATAGACTGACATTACCTTGTTGGACATTGTGGAGGGGCTGAGCTCAAATCTATATAATTGCAAATTAAATAAAAATGTCAACAACTTTAATTGATATCTAACGTGGTTTCATACCTTTTTTTGGTCATTTACTTCAACACTGTGAGCCACAGTTATACATCATCAGCTACCATGTCTGTGTTTGTGTGTGGCGAAATGACATTAGGTTGATTTTATGATTAAATCAACAGGCAAGATGAAAGGCTCCGCATCCAATGTGCACATTGAATAGCAGATGGAGATAAAAGCCCCCGGAAAGACATCTGATAGCAAGTCTATGAGGTAACGTATACGACAAAAACCAATCACAGAAGCCAATTAACATGAGGTACCACTTTTATAGATCATTACCTCCAGACACACAGTAATATTTGTTTGGCTGCAGTGTGTAGGACAAACTACACTGACCACTAATAGTTTAAGGTCTTTTACAGTTTCGTGTGTCATATCAGCTCAATGACATAAATATGTATTTCATAACCTGTGCGTGTGTGTGTAGGGGTGTGACAATTCGGCGACAACTGAAATTTACATTAAATTTCTTTGACAAAAACAAGTTGTAAAAATATCAATTTGCTCTGCGGTTGCCACGGTAACAATGATGAGACATATTCTCATACACACATTCATCATATTCTCATACACACATTCATTTTTAAACGGATTAAACAATTTAAAGAGGGATGTTGCTCAGGGGGATAATAAGGTGCTGGTGGGCTTGAGAACCTGCTCCTAGTCTTAATGCTGGCATATTTCAGGAAGGAATCATTTGGGAAAAGGAAATTGAAGATTAGGAAGAATCATTCATCTGCATGTGGATTCCACGTACTAGACCCTCAGAGTCGTCTTCCATCTGCTCAAAGCTCTACTTTGACCGCTTCGCCACTGAAGTCAAACGCCAGGCTGACCACAGCCATCTCACAAGAAGCCGTGACACGGTCGCAAATGGATCCTCATCGATCGATCGATCGTCTCTCACTAGAACACACGCAACATAGAGGTCAGCAGTGGGTCAGCAGCGCAACGGCAAAGGAAGCAGTAGAGATGTAATTAAATATACTTCAACATAGCACAATTTGGTTTCAGGTTGTTAACTATACTTGGCTCTTCGACGCATGGACTCGTTTATTTTTTTACAGGGTGATGGATGTCGCTACATTGTGTGACTTTGTCGTGTCTAATTACGTTCCTGCTACATCTGATGGGAACAGCTGCTTCAGAAGGTCAAACTAAACCGTACGCGTGCATTCTAGTCTTCTTGCTGCCGGGTCTTCACGTCTATTACTGGAACTGCATGCTGCCTGAAATGTCATGATGGGCATTCTAGGGATCGGGAGAATCAGCAGCTGCTGGCTGAGTAACTTCAGGGCAAGCTGCCGTCGTTACGCCTACACGATGAGCTACTTCTCACGCCACCACGATCCCAGTGCAGAGAGGAAATCTTTGATTCTTACATGAGGAAAAACAATTATAGTTTTGCCCCCCATGCCCCAAAAAATAAACACGACATATGTTGAACTGGCTTGTCCCTTTCATTAATAATTGCTAAACGAATTGAAGCATATAAATCAGAAGAGGACAAAACATAGGAGGCTCTAACTAACAACTTCATGAAATTTGCAGCACCATGTAATTATGTCCTACATGATAATTTGCTGTTGCCATGGATACAGAGACAATGCAGCAAACTGATCCACAATTTGATAGAGACGTTCACAAGTTAAGAAGTGATTTGACAGATTGACCCTTTAAGCCCTAAGCTATTTTTCAGGCCTCTGCCCGAATATTGCACAGCCAGAATAAAAAAAGAGTATTAGGTCTATTTGAATAATAATAATAATAAAGCTAAAGTGAGAGGAATTGTACAACCATTATTGGACAGAGCTGCTTGTGTTTTCTCTGTTCTATGGGTTATTTCTGGCTGATGCTTTGCCGTGTGTGTTTGGAACCTGTGGACTGTCTGCTTTTGTTTGATGGGTTCTTTGTGCGTTTTTCACAAGGTACCATGATAATTCATTTAAGTTGGTGTTTGGAGCATGTCAACATGACCCCACGTGAACATTTATATTCTTGTAGTCCACGTTCTTCGGTTTGATTTGATGTTTGATGCAATGTTACTATCCGCTTGGGTTTAGCGGGTTAAACATAGATCGGTTTGGAGATGTTTTCATCGCATGTCATTTTACTTTCTTCACAGTTGCAGTTGTCTCAATGGACTTTACAGTTTGCACAATACCTGTACCAGCCCAGAGGTCTGATGGACAGAAAGACTACTTAAGCCGACACAGACTGATTAAGTTGGCCCAAAGTAATTAATTGACCTGTTAATCGGTATTCCTGCTGCAAAGCTCTATGGAGGCGATAAGGTGCTAGCCCACAGAGGCTCCCGTGCATGCAGAGAACTCAGAGCACTGAAGAAATAAAATCTCTACTCTGTCTTCATCTGTTTGAGTGACGTGTGTGTAGGCAGCACTGGAAAACTTACTACACTGCCTGAAGACGCACACATCCAGACGATCAGTAATGCTCTCTCCAGCCTTCATGGGCTGCTGCTGACAGGAGGGGCCGCTGATGACTCACCACCTGTTTGCCCAGCCCGCCCTCCCTGAGTCACCTGAACGCTCTGATCTCCATCTATCACAGTAATTGCAGACAATGGTTGAGGCAGCCGCCTGGACCCACCTGCCGTTTTCTGTTTGCCTTTCACCGGGTAAATAAAGGCGCAGCAGAACAGTCTCCCAACGGACTCAGTAATCTGCCAATGCATAGTCTGGGTACTCAGACAATCACTATAATAATGATTAATGTCATCATCTGATAGCTGTTCACGTACATTCTAATAGCTATTTAATGCCTTGCATGACAAATGGCCGCCGATTTGATGCTGCATTTAAGGGCCACATTAGTAATGTGGATGGTGAGTGGAGTTGGAAAGCTCTTGACAGAACCTGGACCATTTAAGCACAGGAGGAAGGGGAACATGAGGGTTTTCACACAGCGGGAGGAAAGCCCAGCGTCCATCCTCCATCCATCTCCATGCTTTGCACGTTGCAAACAAAGGGAAAATCAAGGTGAAGCTGAGTGTTTGCACACACACACACTTTTTCATTGTCTCCCTCCACCCCTCCCCTCTTCTGCCTGAATTCCACTCTTCAGCTCAGGTTTAGCCAAAATAACGTGCACACAGAGACAATAGAACAGCAGCATTCCTGAGTGTCAGCATGAACGTCTAATTTATTTTACCCTGGAATTATGTTTTTCCTGAGCTCTGCAGTTTATGATTAATAGCATCGCTGATATATCGTATTTCTACTCCCGGTACAAATGGATAGAACCTCTTCATTCCTTCAGTTCTCACACTGTTGCATGCTGCAATCTAGTGTCATAAATAATTGTGAATGTTGTGTATATAATTTGATTTGGGATGTGAAAGAAGAACGGGCAGATGTCACTCATCTGCACACCTCCACTGGATCAATTCTTTTCTCTCTGTTTTTAAATTCTCTCTGCCTCTGTACTTCTCCCCTCCACCATATCCGCTGCTCTGCCCCCTTCAGCTATCGCGTAGATCAGTGCTGCTCTGGCTTTGACGCCAGCAGAGTGACGCACACACCGTGTTGTCAGATTCTGTCTGTTTCATGAACACATACGTCTTTAGAAGCAACAATTGGAAACAAGCTGCTTGTGGTGTTGGCGGATGAGGAATCTTTTTTCTTAATCCACTGGGGTAAACTGTTGCATTCACGGCCAGGTTTTATTCGTCACAGCAATGCACAAACATCATCTGATCCCTGCATGGTTTCACCTTTTGTTCTGAACATGATATCAACATTTCAACCTGCTGTGAGAATCTGATATTAAAAGTGGGATTTCACACATGAGCACCTGCTGTAGTTTCATGGTCTCACACAGCGCCGACCCAGACATTTCTTGATGAGGAAACCATTACCTCAGTGTTTCTGACATCCAATCCAGTCCTGCCAAATGCCCCCAGAGAGGCGAACGTGATGGAGGTGTGCATGTTTCTGTTGACTGAGGAGGGCAACGGCAGGCATGCACAGCCCTGGAGGGTGATGGTTATCTGATAAAATGAGGTTAACGCTAAGAGACAGCTCCCTATCGGGTCAAAACCAAGCCTGGGTAGTGGTGGGGACGTCACAGCAAATATGTCACAGACGACCAGCAGGGAACGTGCTGAGTCGTGTTTCTCCACTCACGCATGTTCACTGCTAGGAGACGAACCTTTATCGTTCTGTCACAGCTGTTGGAAAACGGGGCTTCCTGATTGGTCCGACATGGGAAGTGAGGAAATCTAGGTAAAGAAAGAGCCACTGCAGTAACTTCATGTTATTAATAGAAAAGTGCTGACAAACACCTCTGCTCCTTACTGTTTGTATTGCATATTTATGGTGAAGGTAATGAGCTCCCAGAAGCTAACAGCTGCATCACACATTCCTATATGAGGCCAAATCTTGCCTGAGCGATTGGATGATAATACAAAAAACAAAAAAAACAATCTGGTTTTGACAACCTGCACACGTCGGCTGCAAAGCTTTGAGAAAAAGAGCACATACGGTAATGAAAAGCACAGTCATTTGTTTTCAGGTTAGGATGGAGGAGAGGGAGACAAGGTGGCAGATGGACGGACTCGACCTCAGTGTGGGCGGCCCTGGCTGGAGGACACGTGTGTCGACTTGAGCAGCCGCCTCTTCGCCCCGATGCCCCCGCCCCACTCAACCTACTGACTGCTGCATCCTCATCTTTTTACAATTTGCCTTCCGGTTGCCAGAACAAACTGTACAAGAGTCTGAGCTAATTGTGTTAGTGTGAAAGGTGAATGAGAGACGCCATTGCATGAACGCAGGGAACAGCGATGAAAGCGGGAACAAGGTACAAAAAAGTCATCATTTCACTTGTGTGTGTTTGTTATTCTACACACACACACACACACACACACACACCACATGGTGGGTTCTTTTCAGGTGAACATTTTTCCTGACTAGGGACGTCGCCTGTTCTCAGACCTCTGGACACAAACTATATAGTGCTGCGCTATTGTTCTAGACAGGAGGTCAGGGTGCGTATTTGGGCATACAAAGTCTCTGGCTCTGACAGCAGAGATCACTTTCAGCATCTCATCTCTTGTTTAACATATAATTCTTCTTTTCAGGACACGTTGTTGAAGCACTTTGAGATTGTTTGTGAACTGGAACATATTTCAGATTGTCGGCACATGGTTTTGTTTCAATAAGTCATTCCCTGTCTCGTTCCCTGTTTATCTCAGGTACTCGGGGAGGTGACCGCATGCTTGGATTCGCAATTAAGCACAAAACGACGACAAAACAAAGCAAACAGGGAGCAAATGACTCCTGTGCAAACACTGGGAAAAGCATATCGCCGAAGGGTAATGACTACAGGAGACGACAGCAGCCTCAGAGTGATCACCCTCCTGCATGAATCAGTGCAATTACGGTCTGTGCATGGTGGTCCGGACCGGTTCACTCTGATTATTCCACACTGTGGAGAACATGGTGCGTATGTGCAAATTTCCAATTACCAGAGACATCACACCACTGAAGGGTGCAAAGGTGGCACTAAGCGAAAATAGAAGCGTAAAAGTGATCTTTGTTAGCATACGATCTCTGCTGCTCCAGCCCATTCCCGCCCATCCAAAGACACAAGTCCTCACAGGATATGTTTTTATCTCTACAGCAACATCTTCCTATACAACATCCATACTCCCCCTCTCTCTCGTTCATGTAGTTATTCTAATCCACGATTTGTCATGCTGCAGCGACAGGCTGAGGCAACGGGCACTATGCTGGTGCCTGTGAGCCGAGCCTCTGAGGGGTTTGAGATAAAGCTAAGCTGACAAGTGGGTTCGGCTACGTCACAGTGTCCTTTGAAACGCTCTCAGAGAAAGGAGGAAATGAAGGCAAAAGCCATGCCGGTCCAGAGGTGGCCCCCTTTCACTCCTCACCTCTGGGCTCCTCCTGACACGCAGCTGCTGGCTTTTGCCTCGAGGTGCTTCTTCAAACGTCAGCTAACACGAAACTGCATATTGAGCCCCTGGGGTCACGAGAGGAAAAAAAAAATGTGTGTGTGTGTGTATACATATATCTATATACACACACACGTACTGTATGTATATTCTGCAGAGTTTGTGCTGCTGCTGAGAAGCTTGGGGGGGTTATTTTGCGGAAATTTCAACAGGAACTCTACTTATTATTCATGTTTACCACACACAGGTGTGTCAGACACACGCTTCCAAAGAACACCACTCAATCTTGGATGAAGACAAATCCTGCTCCCTGCTGCCCCCCCCCCCCACACACACAGGCTTTTCCTGCCTTTAATGCCCATCCCCCCCTCCTTACCAGGAGTACCCTGTTAAATAATTGAGGCATATTCCCCCTCTGCTGTGTCTACAGTAGCTGTCCAGCTTAGTTTTCCTCATCAAAACGCCTCAGTCTCATCAGTGCTCTGCTGTAGTAGTAGAAGATGGACAGGACGGTGTGAAGAGGTGATCACTAATGGCTGATGCTGTGTTTGGTCCATCCAACAGAAGACAATGCAATCACGCTGAGGGAGGGAGAAAAAACAACAAAATGTCCCTCTGTAGTGAGTTATCTTTATACTTTGACAAAATCTGATTTCATGTGTCCTCAAAGAGCAGTTGAAATAAAATCACCCCCCAATGAGAGAGAGGTACAGAAAAGGTAGGAAGGTCCTGAAGGCACAGTTGTTGGTTTTATTTCCTGTTGCACACACTTAGAAACAAAGACTATTGTGGTATTTTTCATTGAGTTCTTACAAATGACACAGTGTCCATTAATGTCCATTGATGAAACTGTGCTGCAGGGCTTCTGATCTGGCACCATTTCTGGAGCAGCAGTGACAGAAACCTGAAGCGTTCCCAGTTTCCATCTATGAGAAGGCGTTTGGTGACACCTGCTGTCTCAGAGCATGAACTGAACACACATTCCTGCTATTAGAATGAGCAAAATGTAAAAAGTTCTTTGTTCCCTCCCCCATCTGATACAGTAAATTCTAATCGGCATGCATCTCATCGTTATGGTTGAGGTGAAAGGTTTTAAAGCGCTTGAGAGCAGCAGCTTGTTTCTTACGTACTGAACTGATACTGTCAATATGAGTTTAAACACATCAGTGAATGATGGGCTTTGTAGATGTACACCCTACTGAACAACACACCGACGTGACTGCTGCAGGTTGAACTTCAGTAGCTTACATTTTAATATATATTAGTATTTTTTTTATCATAAAATCATGATGACAATTGAAAAAAAAATGATAAAATCATTCTCAGCAGACAAAACAGAAAACCAGGCATTCAACATGTTTTACTCAACAATCATTATTCAAACCTACACATGAAAGAGAAAAGGAGCTATAAGGCGAAGACGATTTCCAGTGAATGCCTGAGATTATCATCCCTTTGCACGTGCAATTATTTCAGCCTAAAAAAGGTAAAAGAAAATAAAACCCCTCTACAATGTTTCAAAGGATTTTAAAAGGGGACGGCACAAGAGGAAATATTGTTTAGCTTTGGCTTTTTAGTGTAAACCGAAGAACCAGTACTACAGCAGAAAAGTCTCAGCTAAGGCTTCGTCCTGTTCTCAGACAGATTGGTCTGCCTGCGATACACAGTATATTCATATTACATGAACCATCTGTCCTTCCAGTCTTCATAAACCTTCTTTTCGAGCATGGAGCGCTTATAACTCCAGTGATGTAACTCACAATCATATGGAAACAGGTAAAGTGATGTCCTCTTACTGTGTGCAAGGGCACTTGTTCCACACAGGTAACTTATTCTCTAAGACGCAGCAGCTGAAGAAGAAGTGGCTTCCTCCATCGTATGAGGAGAGCTTAAGGGCTCTGAGTTAGTACCTTTCATCTCTAGGACATTCGTGTTCGAGTCTGTGGTGAATTCCAGACCTTCTCCGTCCTGCCCTGTTTGGAGAGGCGCTGGTGATCGGGTCTGAAACACAAGCCTGCTCGCTCTGGAGGACGGGTTCTTCCCTCTCTGGAGATGGAGGGACTTTGGTCGACGTAGGACACATCTGTAAATCAGTGTTCATCTGAGTTAGATCCCAACGATCAGTGGGAGTTACTGAGCACGTATGACGGTGTTATGTATGTTCTTATGTCCTGTCAGATGTTTGTGGTGAATGTTGAAAACGAGCAGGGTCATGGGGAGTCAGACACTAAACAGTTGCTTCTGATGACATACGTTCTCATTACACAACTGCTGTGTCAATTTTGTGGTACTGCACTACTTGTAAGATTATTTGAAGGGAAAAAACACAAAGAGAAAATGAGCAGACATGTTTTACTGCAGGGAAAGAAGACATTTAGGACTTACTGTGACTGCAATCTGGAGCATATACAGCCAATAATGTGTAGATGCTAACAGACAGCCTTACACTGACTGACAGCAGGTAGAGATCTCTCTCGTGTAAAAGTACTCACCCAAGCTAGTCAGATCACCAGATTCGTCCCCGTAATTAGCAATCGCAGAGTCCATGGTGTCACTGGTGGAAACAATGTCAGCCACCTGGGGGGTGTTTGCCTCTGGTATGCTGGGGATATCTGCCCATTAGAGGTGGAACAACTATTACCTATAATATTAGGGTTATTTTGAAAGCACAGAGTACGCCAATAGTATTCAATCAAACTGCAGCATCGAGTGTTAGTTACCTAAGTCCTCGGCTGACTGAGTGGATGTGGGTACACACAGGTCCTGTGAGGCTCCTTTGCTTTCATCCCGAGCTGTCCCGTGCGCACCAGGAGGATGAGCTGCAGGCACGTGTACTTCAGAGGGGTTCCCTCCAACCAGCTCCTCACTGCTGGGCTTTGTGTCAGCCTCGACAGGGCGCGTCGGGATCCTGTGCAAGTAGCCATAGCCGATTCCACAGCCCAAACTACAGTTTAACACGGAGGAGACGACCATTTTGTAATGATGGCTTGAGGGTGTGTCTGTTCACTTTAGCTAATCGCGGTGGAAATGACTTGTGGTGAAAGGAGCG
>NW_027614061.1:0-30325 GCF_965212315.1 Lampetra planeri
AAACTCAACATGTTTTTCTTGACATCTACTGATATTCAGTTGTCTGCTTCAGTTGTCTACTTGCATCGGTAGCGTCGAATGATTATTTAATGTGCTGGTCATACTGGGTTTCTTTCAGTGAGATCACTCACACTGGCACAAAATATTTGTGACCTTGTAATGTGTGGTGACATATTCAAACGTGACTGCTTTTTGATCACTTTCAATCTTAAATGAAAATAACGGCACATAAACTGTTCCTCTTTTGGACCCCTTGCTGTTATGTTCTGGATAGGTGGAGTGAATGGACCACGAACGATGAACCCTGTCTCAAGAGATATGACTGGAAAATACAGAACTACTACTGAATGTATGTAAAAATAAATCCACTCAAAGAAGAAAACGTTTGATAGACACAGCTGGGAGCTAACGGAGTATTGGCGTATTTTTCCTGTTGGGTGAAGATTTAAAGAACTCAGGGCCATGTTCGTATATCCAAGTCCTGGAGAGAGAAGTGGAAGAACTTTGTAATTTTCTAATAGTTGCATTTAGTGCTTTAACTTTTGAAAAACACTCAAATGAGACTTAAAAATGCTCATTTTTGCCTCTGAGCCTCTTACCAGTCCTTCTTATATGTCGAAGCACTGAACACAATATGAAAACTGAAGAATTTAATAAAAACTCTTGACATCTCAATCTCGCACTTTTTACAGTGTTTGTGAAAATAACTTCACCACTGAAAGTAGGCTTGAGTTTTAAATCATTTTTACTTTCTCATTTTACCCATGTAACATCAGATCATTTATTGCTTCTTCTACGAGTGATTGTCGTTCAGCTCGGCTGTCGTTTATTCATCTACTACTCCTTGTCTCTGGGAGATAAGACCTGCGATTAACATCGTTTCCTGACATGTTTTACGTAGGCCGCTGGTAGTATGACACACCTCGTGTTTAGTCAAACACATGTGACGACCTAAGGGTCTGTTGTGCTGCAATTAGCAGAAAAATGAAACAGTTAAAAAAAATACTTTCAGATGAAAATCAATATGATTTTAAGCAAAACAATATTCAGCAATCATTCTAAAGCATGTCATTAATACCTGATGAAATCCAATGAATCTACAAAAGATTTGTAGGTGTAAATAGGTAAAACATATGTGCAATTGTAACACACAGTAACATTTGAAATGAGGAAAGCTTCATCTGAGTAAAACAAAGAAAAATGTTTCCAATAATACACATTCACAGTCTTGCCTCAAAGTACGTTACAAAATAAACCACTAATTCACAACCTCAAAATCATATTAGTGCATATCAGTGTAGTCATTCCTCCGAAATACACACGACACAGTTAAACTGGCCCCATCTGATTAAACAACCTAACACAGTTTCCTTATGAAATCACCACTCTGTAATACAAATTCTAATTCATGCACACCCAGCGCATCGGTCTTGAGGCGTGTTCACAGGCGTCGTGACTGAAAATTCATATTGTGGGACAGTTTCAAGTGACGACTTTGGTCCTATGAAATCAAATGTAAGTATCCAGGCACACACAGGTTCACTAAGTGATCTGAAACCAACCTACTCACTTGTGAAATCGACCGTATACAGTCGGATAACACAAAAAAAGCCTCCCCCACACCCCTCCCACAATCACGTTTGACCAACATATCATATTCCACAGAGCAACTCGGTTTCTCCCACGCTGGTGATCAGTCAGCGGGTCGAGGTCGCTGCGCTACCGTCAACTCTTCTCGTCTTCGTCAGTATCGTCACAACACTCAGCGTTCAACTGCACGGAGCTCAGCTGTTCCTCAAGTTTCAACAGTTCATGGCTGCACTCATTCGCCCACAGTTTCTTCCACATTTTCACTGGAATAAGAAGACGATTCCATTTGAAAAGTGGAGTCTGTGTCTCTCCTATGAGGCTGAAGTGGATTCAGATGAACAATGACTTACTGTAGTCTGGTTCCTCTGGCTGTGTGGTGTCACCGACGTGCTCCGGCGCCCCGGACAGGCCCAGTTTGTTTATCTGCAGCTCCTCCGCATCTGCCGCCTGTTCTTCCTCCGTCTCGTCCGTCTGCTCCAGGCTGGACATCATCACCTCATACGCTCTCCTGGCCTCAGACGACAACTCGATCATCTTATGGTAGTGGTCCTGTGAGGGCAGGGAGCACACCGTTTCTATGGCGACATCTTATCTTTTCACCCCGGGCATCAACCAGTGGATGAGCTCCGTGACTAAATGTACACACGAAAGACACGACTACTTCTTGAATCCACTGGTCAAAAAGCCAAAGGTTAAACCTGTGTCTCAGGAACACAAACCTCACCTGTGCGCCGTCGTAGTTGAAGATGCCCACCAGGCTGACCGGCACCATCTTGTTAACGCAGCGACCTAAAGCCTTGCGGGAGAGGGCAAAGATGAACGGCACCCCTTGTTCACGACAAGTGTCAATGATGGCGTGAAGAGCTTCATCCAGACCTCCTGGAAAAGACAGGTTGTTACACACGTGTGTAGTTCCATGTGTGTTGAACACAGTGTGTGTGTGTGTTGAACGCGTAGCTCTGTAAAGATGAACATGAATGTCCAGTAGACGTCAATGTTCCTGACCCTGAAAGGAGATCTTTGGTTTTGTGAGGGACTCTACCTTTGGCCTGAACGCGCTCACAGTTGGGTGAGATGATGACACACTTGACCTTCCTGAGTTTGAGGTGCTTCAGGACCTCTCGGAGGCCCATCACAATCCTCCTCTTCATGCGAGCCTTCATGGGGTCCTTCTGGTACAGGCGGGTCCTGAAAACGAACCAGCTCCTTTAACAGCGCTGTCGCACACTGGTCCACGTCTTTGCTCAGCATCTGGCTACAATACCTGACAACAACAACAACAACAACACACACAAATTTCAACGGGCTGTTGAAGTTCGTACTGAACACACGGACACCATCCCTGCTGAGATCTGTGAGGAGGTGTGACGGACACGTACTCTCTGAACTTTCTGCTGTGGACTTTCGGTCGATCCGTGCTGAGGGTTCCGACTGGTGGCGTGTGCTGCTCTACGTCCTCCGTCGTATCAGGCTCCACGTCTCCCCGCTCACATCTTCGTGTAATTGGCGCTGGTCGTCACTTCCCGCGACGGGACGGATGTCGTCGTCATCTGAGGACAAAAACACAGTTACGGTGGCAGTAGACAGGGACCCAGATTAAAAAAACCCAAAACAAAAACGTTCTTTCCCACGTTCGCTCTGACCTGCTGGATCAGTGTCCAACTGGGTTTCTGTGGAAAGCGTGGGTTCGTTTTCAGGTAACAGGCCTCTCTCCTCCAGCAAACGCCGCTGTTTCCTCTCCTCTCTTTCTTTCAAGATGACCTGAAACAAACCCTGGTGAGATTGCGGCCATGTCCACACGAAGATGAGTTCAGGTGACTCCACAAAGGTTTGTTATCGTATGAACCGGTGTTTTGGAGCCTGAATCATTTTTCCCAGAGTCCCAGAGTGAACAAATGTGTGCTCCACCCCCTCCCTCATGGCTCACTCTGCCAGAAGCTGCTAGATGGGATGTGAGTTTTGTGCGTGCGCTCTTGTTGTCTTCTTCTCTGTGATGGTGTATTTCTCTGGCAGTGTTACAGCACCACCTACAGGCCTGGAGTATGTACTACAGCATGTTCACTGGATTTATGGAAAAAGGTTTGTAAAACTATTCCGGTTCTGTCTGTGTGGACACAGACTGAAATGCTCCAAAACATGTAAACGTGCATTGGCTGCAGAGGGGGAGGTTACCTTCTTCAGAGGGGTGGGCTTCTTGGCTTTGGGCACCTCTCTCTGTTTGCCTTTCTTCACCAAAGGGCTGGTGGAGTCCAGGGGATTGTGTGCGATTTTCTCCTGCTGCCAGGGTGGCTTCTTCTGAGGTGCCGGCTGCTTCTGGACGACGGGCAGCCCTCCACAAACTACAGACGACAGACACTCTGGAGCCGTCATGACACCTGCGCTGACAGACGCAGGACGTCACTCACCTGAGACGACCGGCTTGGTGTCCTGTCCGGCTTTCTGAGACTGGTGCCTCTTCTCAAGGACGGCCAGCATGTTCCCAATGTCCAGCTGAACAGGAGCTTTACTTTTCTTTCCTGAGATCTTCTCAGCTTTCTAGAAGTCATTAGACCAAGGACGACAGCCGTTTTTTTTTTCCATCTCCACAAAGCTCCACCCATTCAGTGACTAAAACACAAACCTGTCCCTTCTTCGTCGTCTCTGAGGGACTTTTTGACGCAGCTTTTTCCTTGCTTGCCTCGGACTGATGGTGGGTGCCATCTCTTTGGTTTTCCTTCAATCAATAAAAGCTTAATTTATTCACAAGGTCAACATGTATATAAGCTTCTGCGCTGCACTGCTAACATCAGAACATTAGGACTTCATGATGAAACATCATCTGAAGCTGGCTGTCGGCACACACATCCACCATGCCTGGTGACAATCAGCCTGGCTTCGGGACAATCCGTGCTCCCATCGAGCAGCTGAGGAAATGAAATAAGTCTCTCTACTGTACCTCATTGCATAGTTTTGCTCCACTGTGACGAGGGGTCAATCTCTCTGTCCCGGTCAAAGCAGGAGTCAAGCCTGGAAACTCCTCCTCATCCTGGAGAGGAGCAAATCAAATCTTCCATCCAGCAGAAGTTTGTATGTTGCTGTTTTGATTTTTTTTTTCGTCTACCTCAAACCTCGGAGGCTCCTGATGAACCAATGACTCCTCTGTCTCTGATTCCACGTGTTCACTTGCACCTTTAGCTTTCTTTCTCTTTTTCTTTCGTTTTTTCTTCCCCATGGCTCCATCTTCCTGCCGAGCCGGCATTTCCTCCACCTGAAAAGATCGAACGTGAAGGCCCGACGTTTACATTCAAATGCATTTGGGACTCATCAGCTATGAATTAAAGGTAAAATTAAATGTTTTAACAACCCAGATTTGTTTCTAGTTTCATACGTGAATCAAAAGTCCACGGAAATAAACACTCAGTGCTAAATGAACAACATTATTTTTACCATAGCTGACTTATGTTACTCTTTGCGTGTGTGTGTGTGTGTGTGTGTGTGTTGTACTGACCTGCATGTGGTCGCTGTCTGTCTTCTCTTTAGGGACTGGTTTTCGTGGGGGCTGAGAGGCAATGTTTGCCCAGGAACTGGCCACAATCGGACCTTAAATCAAAAGATCGACATTAGAGATGCTGTGTATTTCCTTGTAGAGCAACTTTGAGGGTTTCTAACCCACCTGGTGAGACGGCGGCGTTTCCTTTAACATGAGGCAACGTTGGGGATTCCTTCCTGACAGTCTGATTGATTACAGTGACAAATGATGAAACGGTTTGTGACGCAGATGGGTTCAAGCGTTCACCACGAACATGCGTGTTCTGATACTTCCGACAACTCACCTTTCTGGAGAGGCTGAATTTGGACTGTGAGGTTTTACCGATGTAACATTCGGGCCCCAGCGCGGTTTCTGAACGTGTGGACTTCCCGATTTGTCCGGCGCGACAACGGCTAATTCTGGGAAATCCGCCATTTTCACTTCAAATGGAGCCAAGTTAATCTGTACTGGATTTGACCTCCCGGCTGAGTCTGGGCAGATCGAACACTTCTATGTGCTGTGGATCCATTACAAACAGAAGTTATTCAAATGATCTCTTTGGATACCATGGATCATTCACCACTTCTGTGTGCATGCATTGAATTCTCGTGTGTGATCCCACCTTGCGTACGAGAGTCGTCGTACTTTTTCTGCGTCTAAGGACATGAATGAAAATGTTGAGGAATGAATTTCACACAACAGACATTTGGTTTTACGTAGAGACCTCTTTACGAGACCGAAAACCAACCTTAGCTCGTGGACCCCGCACAGACCGTTCTCTCTGCAGGAAATCATCGCTGGTCTCTCTGGTTTTGCGGCTGCTGTTGTAGCCACGACTTCTTGGCACACCACTCTTTTCTGCTGCAATTCCATTAATGTTTGATAGATTCTGCTTCCTGTAGAAAGTTCAAACGTTGTAACAGATAAAGGGCTCCTTTGGGTCATGTGATTAGGACACCTCCATTCAGACAGAAACGGATGCAAATGTCCACATACCCTGCTGAAGTCTGCCTGGACACGCAGGGGTTTGGTAACACCAGTGGAGGTGATGAGGAGCCAACAGACTGGTTCCTCTGTCGACTCTGACGCTGATGATGGAAACACTGGTCAGCAGACGTCACTTTGCTTTCCTGCGAAAGTAAACATAGTCTGTTGGGAAACACGACCTTTGACAGTCACAATTAGAGCCTGACAAGCCCCTCGTCACCACTTTCCCATTCATATTTAACGGCATTTTCTACACGTGTTGAACACAACTCAGCTTCTTGTTCTGACTGAGCTGGAGACAACGTTATGACCTGAGTACCACATCGGAATACAGCCACATGTTCGCAACTTTACAGACACATTTTTCAAAGAAAAAGTCGTGCAGAACGTCCCACCCCCAAACGCTCCTTTGTGTCGTAACAACAACTGTTACCAAATCTGTATTCGCCTTTAGCTTGCTAAAGTTGGCAGCTAATGCCGCATTAGTGTGGATCTGCTAGCTAACATTAGCACGCTAGCCAGCTAAAAAAAAACGTGATTTTGATCGAGTACCTTCTCCATCTTCAAGTTCTCCTCAGTGCAGTCACATAGTTCAATGTCCACTCGGGGTTCCATGTGTTGTCATTTTTCCTGTAACAACGGCTGTGCATTTACATGCGCCAGCAATGAGTCGGTGAATGAGCAACCTGTTTGATAGGCTAGCAAAGCAGCGAGTTGAAGCTGACTGACACTGGCTGTTGTTTACATCGTGAGCGCGGCGAACAGCGACACCAAGTGGCGCCTCAGCATATCACACACAGTGTGACCTGAAAAGGAACGAAATGAAAAAAGTTCTATGTCGGAATGTTTGGACACAGACTACTTTAGTGACATTGTTCTCCAAAGCAGCAGAAGCAGACGGAAAATTTCCCCTTTCAATATTTCCATATTAATAACTGAAAAAAAATTGCATCATATTTATAAGTGATATTTTACACAAATCATTTTCTAAAAAGAGGTAAGAATAAAGTAGCATATAAAAGTAAATTACTAATTGTTGTGTACTGAAGACAGAAAACAATACTGGCATACCATACTTGATGTGAATAGTCCACACATCACACTCGATTTGAACCCACAACCTTTTAAAGACGAAGGATCCAAGGCCCAGGAGGTCCAGCTTGTTGGTCGGCTGTGCATCTGCTGAAGTTAAATCATAACAGCGGCTTCCACTATACTTACAGCAGGACATATAGACATGACCATAATAGCTTGTTTGTGTATTTCTTTTAATTACAAAAAAGAGAATATTAAAAGTTTAAAGTTGTTTATAATAAATGATTTCTCCCACACGATAAAAATGGACTGATAAAATGCTGCAGTATAAAGGCATAATTAGTATGTGATTTAAGATCCACCGTCACACAGTAGGAATCTTTTCTTTGGCTTGTGCATTATCATCTCGCACCACTTTGTGTCAAATGATGACTCTTGGTGCAGGAAACTCCTCATTGATTTGAGAGTTCAGTGCTTGCCTTCCCAGCACTTGTAAACATTCTGACATCCAGTAAAACCAGCAAACAGAGCGCCTCTGCATTCAGAGTCTTTTGATTGAGCTCTTTTTGTCTTCGTATCCCTCATTCCTCCTTCAGTCGTCTGGCCCTGCCCAGTAAAGCCAGCGGTAAAACGAAACAGCCTGACGTGAGGAGGAAGCAGGTCTGTGCTCCGGCTATCCAGTAAACTGCAAACACAAAGGTTCAGGTGAATACAAAGCACCAAATGTGTCATTACATGAAATGCTATTTCCTGAAGTACTGTCACATTTGCCATGAATACATCATCTTCGTAATGTGATTTCTTACTTACCAGAGGACGACACAACTGGTCCCAGCGCTCTGGCCAGGGCGCCTAAACTACGCAAGATCCCCATCACTGTGCCCTTCTGCTTGGCTGAGCCTGGAGGAACGTTGGTGGTGAGAAAAAAAAAAAAAATCAGCAAATTTTGGTATAATGAGTACGGTTTGAGAGCACCTGTGGTGGCTCACCGTGGTCTGAGACAAGTGTCGACAGGCACGGAACCACAACTGCAGCCGCTGTGAGGACAGGAGAGACGTCCAGAATGTGATTGTCACAGTGATAAACATCTGCTTGGATCAGCAATTATGATGTAAAAATGTAATGCATTTACAGGACTCACCAAAGGAATATAGAGCCAAACCGATGTAAAGCATTGTTGTGTTCCATGACATCCCAACAAGAATAAAGGCTGGGATCAAAGTTATGATTGCCTGCAAATCAGAGACACTATCCATTTTTTTCTGCACTTTTCCCTCTTGAATTCTTTAATACCACAGTGAAACCTATAAAACACTATTAGACCAGTTACACAGAAGTAAAAAATATTCAACAAAACAGCCTTTAATACGTTTGATGTGCATTAATTCGTGAATATGTCTTATCATATTTTTATCAGCCCAGTCCACCACTAATATAATTGAAAACCGATGTGTTCTGTACCTGTATATGCTGTATAACACTGATACCAGATTAAATAAAAAAAGAGAGAGAATCAAAATAAATAGAAAATGATACAACTTTTCAATGCCTTTCTTTGGATGTGGTAATGTCCATAGACGTTGTGAAGTGGTGCGTCACATCATACAGATACTCGTACCATGCGAACAGCTTTAACGTGCTGCCCAGGTTTGATCCTGCGAGCGTATCCCCCCTGGATCGAAGCCATGACGATCCCAATGAAGAAGAACATCTTTCCCTGCTGCATGCTGTTAAGGATCCAAACACTAGTAAATCCAAGCAGTGCATTCCACGTGTCTAGACAGCAGTTCATTCGTTTAAAATGATCTCATACCTGGTAAAGTGGAAGCGTTGGTGAGTGAGAAAACTCAGCGTGAACTCCAGACCCGAGAACAGGAAGAGGTAGCAGAAGTAAACCAGGCCCAACATTTTCAGTTTCTGCATTCCTGGAGAGACGTCTTTCATCAGTGTGCTGAACTATTTCAGAAATGGGTCAAAAGGGTGTAAACCTTTTCTGCACCGAGCAATCCAGTACGTACAGTACTCACTTTCTTTTGAAGGTGGATCTTCTGTTCTGGTAACAGCTGAAAACTGGAACAAAGCTAATGGGTTCAGGAGGTCCGAGGAGTCCCCAAAGCCAGAACGTGAAGCCTAGACGCAAAGGAAAAGTTTTTGTTTTCATGAATAATTCTAAATATGTTGATTTTATTTATTGTGATCATGGGAGTTATTATTATCAGTAGTTTGTGACCTTGTCATCCTTTGCCAAAGTTTCCGGCAGCATGAGCCAAATAAAGAGCAGATCAGCGACACTGAAGGCCAAAGCAATCAGAGCTGGAGTTTGGTAGAAGACATTTCCAGATGTTCTGCAGCTGATGGCGAAGTAAGCACCCATCAGCGGCCCGATGGTGAAGCCCAGGGAGAAGGCGATGCCAATCATGGCCTGTTTGAGGGACAAAAGGTCAAAAGGTGTTGAAAGGTCACATGGAAGTTGACAGTTAGTCTAAGCTCTGATCAAATGACTGATGTGACTAGATATAACTGAACGTCACTCTCTATGTGTTCTGCTTCACTGGCTATTTCCCATATCAAAAAAAAAAAAAAAAAAAAAGTCTGCTCATGGCCAAAGAAAGCCGTGCCAGCTGCCTACCATTCCTCGGTTCCGTGCATTTTGACAAGGCAAGTCGGCCATGATGGCAGTGCAGAGGCTGACGTTTCCCTTACAAATGCCCCCGATTATTCGAAACAAAAGGAACATGCTGAAACTCCGGGAAACAGCCCAGACAGCGTAGGACGTCATCAGTCCGACCTGAAAGACAATTAGAACCTAATTAGAACCAAGTCGATGACTCAACAACCATGATCACATTGTTGCTCTGCTCCAGCACGGGAAAGAATACAAACCTTTGGAGACACATCACACGTCTCTTCCTCTTATATTCTCATTCACAAACAAAAAAGAAAAAAGAATGTATGACTGAATGTATTATACAGTCAGGTATTATACCGGTAGCCGCAGTACAGTTAATAGTTCCTAGGAAAACAAATGGGGCTGCTCACGGTGACGAGGAGGAGCAGGGGTCGTCTGCCAAATCGGTCTGACAGAGCTCCGGTCAGAGGGGACGACAGAAACTGCAGCAGAGAAAACAGCGATCCAATCAGACCTGAAACGAAACCAAGGATGTTCCACTTTGTTTCTTTTGAAAAAACATTTGGATTTATCGTAATGCCATGAAAAGTTTGTTTCAGGTGTTTAACAACAGCCTGATCTTATTTAGTCCATATTTACTTTGCTGTTTGGAGCCTCTGTGATGAACTGCCCTTTTTACAATCAAACCTAAAACTGGATCATACGCCATTTTTCATGCGAGACGTCCCACATACCTCCAAAAAGAACAGTGTTGTACTTCTTTTCCATGGGAATCCCAACTGCCCCCCTGAACCAGTCCACAACGCTCTGCAGGGACTGATACACCACATCCTGACAATACGTGAAAGCACAGAAAATGTAAACGCCACTCAACACAGACGCATGAGTCAGCAGACAAACTCATGACGTTAGTTAGTTCTGGTTTTGATGGGATACGTTCACGCTGCATCAAATTCTGCTCAATTGTCCTAATTTGTTTTTTTCTCATTTTGTTTTACCAAGCTCTATGTTTGGAAATGTTCTAAATATGTTTGAGGACTGTGGTCGACTGCTGAGCACCACGCTGCATTGTGGAGTCATGTCAATGTGACAGGAAGTTCATTATTGAAGTCTGACCCCAGTTTGTGCATAGTGGTCCAGAAGGGAGGGCAGGAGAGGTAAGATGAGGGTGAACCCCAGCAGGTCCAGCAGCAGGATGACAAACACTATGTTGATGACTCTGGATGAGAAAGAGCCGCCGTCTTCTGCTGATTTATTTACAGCCGACATCTCACTCAGAGAGCACAGAATCTGGAAAAAAACACAACAAACAAACAAAAAAAAGTTACAGAACAAATGATAGAAGCAGAAGCAGGAAATGTCTTTCTTTGGCTCTCAGGCTTACAATTTCTTTCCTCAGTAAAAATGATCACAAATTAGTTATTGGTACTGAAGATCACAAGAAAGATAAATCGAATTTTCGAATTTCTGAAGCAATTGTAAGAGTTGTTTCCCTGAAAGCACCATTGGAAGTCTTCCATAAACATATGACATAGCTGATGAGGAACTATTAATAACTGATGTTTCGGCTCTAATCTCATTTACAAGGTGAAAACTTCAGTTCCATGTATAAGCGAGTCTAATTGTAGTCGATTAAGTCGATTCTTCACAGTAAAGTTGCAGTTCGTCGTTTTTCCTTCTCCCCCTCCACCAGGAAATAAACGTCTGGAGGAGGAAACAACTCTAGAAAAAATCTCACATCCAGATTCCTTTCAGTTTATGTAGGTAATGGTGTTGAAATACATCAATATATGAAATCACAATAAACTGACAAATCCTACTACATAATAATGCATTCAGTTGAGTCCTCGGTCGAATCGATCAATACTACTGAGCAGCATCCCTCCGCTTTAACCGAACTGACATCGGAATAGTTTCCACACTTACCGATGTTACCGAAAGTCCTGAAGGAAAAGCTGAGATGATCGTGGACCGTGGCAGCTCTCATCAGTCCACCGTGACCACTCGACTCCAGGAAGCAGAGCCTCTTTCTTTGGGTGACAGGAATGTGTCGTCATGCCGCTTTCAAGTGAATCACGTAAACTTCCATTTCTCTATGGATCGGTCGCTCCACATTCAAATACAGTATTTACGGCACTCAATTTTCCCCCCCACTGAAAACGCAGTGATTCCTAACTTACATTTTCAAGCTAACACTCACTTAAAGACCCATTGTTTAAAAATACTGCTAATTCATCACCGCCAGTCAGACTACCCTTCTGAGCCCGAAATTCACTTTCCAAAGAAAACCTGCAAATGACTATTAAACCAGATACAAAGGATAATTTTCAGGAAGACATAGGTGTGGTTAGTCCTATATAGTTTTATAGAACGTAGAAAATGTTTGTTTGTGTAGAAAACCTCTTATTTAAGAAATACATTCAGATGTGGGAGTTTATTCAAACTTTATTTACACATATATCGAATGACAAAAAGTTTAAAAAAAGTTTTAAAAAATGTTCGGTGTTACTCACATAAAGATAAAACTAAAGTTAATACGTATATATTGTTTGAAACAGCTGCATATTCAACAGCCAGAAATATGTGTGAAATTACAGCACTTGAAGGCAGCATTTCAGTAAGGAGGTTTTTTCAGTTGTTGGTATTCCAACTGGATCATAAAAAGGTAGTTTTACAGCAGTAACGATTTATTCTCCCAGATGAACTTAAAAAAAAGTGTGTCAGTCTTCAATAAGCTCTTTCTGTATTTGTTGCAACAAATAAATATAAAATTGTGACATGTGTATATACAAAAGGCCTCTTTGATTCTCTAGGGAGTATATGTCTCCTCACAGAAATCCACAGTGACATCTGACATCTGTGAGCTTGAGTAGTGTTACATTCCATGTCGAACGATGTGACGCTCCAGTGCAGAGCTGCTCGGGAGGTTTCGTCCACATAAGTCACATGTGAACACCTTCTCTGCATCTGTCCCGTCCACTGTTGTGAGTTCATCTGAAAAACAGCATCAAGGAGCTTTTTTTGAATTTAAAAACCTTTAGAGTGTACATTTTCAGCAGGATGTTGTTACCTGCGGCCCTTCACAAACGCATCACAGGGTGCGCTCACCACAAACTTTCAGTGAAAAAAAAATGTTTTCCTGGCCAAACATGCTCAATCTAAGTGTTGTTTAATGAACCTCACAGGCAGCTTTGAAGTGAAGTGAGGTAAAAACTAGAAAACATGAAAATGAAATACCCATCATCTCTCTCTCTCTGCTGTTCTTCTGACAAACTGTGAACATCTTCGTTTCTTACCTTTCAGCACATGTAGGCTTTCAGTTTTCTTTGTCCCACATCCCTTGTCGTGAGTCCTGATGTCCATTTCCAGTTTGTGATTCTTCTGTGGAACCTCCCAATCAATGTCCGTCTTCACCTTAACCACTGGAACCTGAACAGCTGCTCTATGCACCCGGTGGATGGCGCTGTCGTCCAGTTTTAGGATGTTTTGCAATATTTCATCTTCTACCTTCACCTCCAACGAACTTCTCTCAGGCCTGTTCTTGTGGCTTCTCTCACCCATTTCTGCCGCTTCCTCTTTCTCTTCTTTCACCATTATTCGGCTTCCTGCAGAGTCTCCGAGGTGATTTGCATCCTTTTGCTTCTCCTCCTCTGAAACGTCACAATCCTCGCTTTGGCGATCTGACTCGTTCCCCTCTTCAACGTCTGTCAAGAACGTCCTCTGCTCCTGCTGCTCAGATGTCTCACGCACTGGAGCGTTTCTACTCGTCGGCTCAAGATCGAACGTCTTTGCGTTGCTTCCTCTGTTCTCTTTGCTACCATCCATACCTCGCATCTGACTCGAGTCGTCGTTTGAAAAGCTCAACCTAACTTGTGGAACTTGTGCAGATTGCTCCATTTCAACATCATCGCTGTCGCGGGGAAACAACGATTCCTCGTCTTCTTCTGGCACTCTGACAGACATTGAGTCGAGCTGATCAAGGCTGACCTGACCCACGAGCTCATGGTTCCTCACAATCTGAGAGGAGAAATCCACGCGAGCATGAAGGAGTAGATGTGCACATTAGTAAATAGTGAGTGTTGTCAGTTCTTAGCAGTTCATAGACGGACTGAGGGAGAACTACTCACCTGATGTTTATCACACAGGTGTCTCTCCAGGTCGCACAGCTGAGTGCAGTCAAAGAAGCACAGACGGCACTTGTACGGTTTGATGTCCTCGTGCTTCCTCATGTGCAAATGCAGGTTTTCTGCACTGGCACTGGTAAAAGTGCACTTGTGACAGCGGAAGACGATGCCACGCAGGTATCGTGACAGCTTCGGCCGCCGCAGCTCTATTGGCACGACGCGTTCCTCTGCCAAACAAGACAGACGAGATGAGAACACCAACAGGGGGGGCGGTGTTTGTGGGGGCGGGGGGACACACTGGATCCCGTCCAGTGTTTGGAAACATACCACGATGCAAGATGATATGATCAATCATGCTGTTCTTGTTCTTGGTCTGGTAGAGGCAGAAGGGACAGCGAAGGTCCCTCTGATCAGGAGGTTCAGACTGGGAGGTAGAATGTCCTGTCTCCATGTGCATGTCCAAACTTTTCCTAAAATCAAAGAACCAGTGAGAAAAAACGACTGACACTTTTAAAATCACCACACAGAGTCATTGTGAACATACATCGACAGTCCCCAAAAACACACCTACACAATTGTACCTCAAGTAAATCCATTAGTTGAATGTCCTGACTCAGCTACAAACACAACTGACCTACCTGACAGTACACGTACAGGTCAGATGTGACGGTGCTGGATGAAACTTACCGTGAGCCGGTAAAAAAGTTGCAGTCCTTGCACCTGATTATCTTCTTTCCATGGCGACTCATGTAGTGTCGGCGCATTCTGGACAGGTGTTCGGTGCTGAAGTTACACTGCTCACAGTGAAGCAGACTGCTGTCAGACATCTTGGCTTCTAGCATGACTGCTTTCGACGAGGCGCTGGTTTGAGCAATCGAACAGATGTGGTTCAACTGTCGCTGCACATTGGGGGGCTCCGAGTACAGCAACTCTGTAAGGGTACAACATGATATGAACAGTTAGCAGTGCAGAGACGTGTATATTGTTTAACTTAGTACGACGTATATAATGTGTCGTAAGAACAGTGAGAAGGAAAACTTGCTTTCGTTTGTTTCGGGTTCTTCATCAGATCCGTTGAAGCTGGTGCACGTGTTGGGTGACTTGGGTGGTTCCTCCTCAGACCCCTGAGACTTCACCTCATCCTGGTCCTCAGTCTTGGTGGTATTTATGACATCTGAGAAACATGAAACGAAAAACATCATTTGAAATATGAAGAAAAGTGTTGAGTAAACAGTGTAGTAGATCAAAGACTACACATGTTCAATGCCCATCACAAATGTTATACGTATAGTTCTGTTTGTACATAGTAGTCACAGCAGATGTTCCGCATGATGTGCAGACCTACGTATGTTCACAGCCACTGCTTAACAAGTATGGGTCACTTACCTCGATGTTTCTTCATGAAATGAGTCTTCATCAGGACCTGAAAAGGTGTCCGATAGAGGCAGATTGAACACTGGAAAGGCTTCGTAGTCCAGGATTTGTAGATGACATATTTGTTCAGGCTGCTGAGAGATTAACAATAAATATGATCAGTGTGGTGCAGTTATAACCATAGTGTGTTTATCTTAACATCGTTTATAATGTCGGCTCTTCTTACCTCTGTATCTTTACACTGGTAGGCCGGTTGTTCTGCTTCTTCATGGCTGCCATGGCCAAATGGCTGCGTTCATGAGAGCGCAGCCCTTTTAGCCACCTGAACGTCCGAGAACACAGTTTGCAGACGTGTTTTTTTTCTGAGTCCAACGCCGGTGGCTCCTGATCGGAGGATTCCTCTGCAGTTGCCAACGCAGGGAGCTCAGCTCGCTCACAGGCCTGAAAATAAAACACAGCAATGCTCAACAGATCAGAAACGTCAAATGAACCAGAACAAACCACAAAGAGAGTCGACTGACCTCAGGGGACTCGGCGTTTGGGGTTGTTGTGATGTCAAATGATGGCTCGGTGTTTCTTGCCGCAGCCTCCCTCTTATTCCTCTCTGTGTGGCGATCCAGGTGGCCGCAGAGCATTTTAATGCCGTTCAACTGTTTCATGCAGTGGCCACATTTGTAAACCCCCGTTTGCCGTGCAGATCTCGGATACAACACGATGAAGTCCAGACAGCTGTGAGAGCTACTATAATGGGCAATAAGCTCCTGGGACGATGCGAAGAATAGGTTGGGACACCTTTTACACATCACTTGCTCATTGTCCGCCGCCATCATGAGGAATCTGGAATTCCTACGTTTATTGTACTTCTGCAACATTTTGCATGTGGTAAACGAATCGTACTTGTGGGCATTTTTGTAGTGGCACGACAGGTACTTTCGGCACGACCCGACATAGCTACAAATGTCGCATTTGTACGGCGAATCCGTGTTTTTGCCTGAAAGGACCTCAGAGGTGTTTTCTGGTGCAAGGTCTGCAGATAGTGGTGGTGACCTCTTGTGGTTCTGCTGGTGCACACCAGTCAGGTGTTTCAGGAGAGCTGCCTTTCCGTGTTTTTTAGTATAATGGGCCACAAGTTGGTTTCGACTCAGGGCTGAGTAAGAGCACAGGGTGCATCTGTGCATGCCATCACGGTTCGCTGCAGTTTGAAACTTCCTTCGGGAAATGTTCGAGCGGTGACTGAGGGCGACACGTGACGTTTCGTGATCTACAGAGGCAGCCCGGGCCTGAGCGTCCTGGGAGTCGTCATCCTCAGATAAAGATTCATTTTCATCTGTCTCTGCAGAGAGCTGGCCATGGACTTTCTCACAGTGGATTTTCAGTCGAGTTAGCGAGGGATGAATTTGCGGACATTTGTGACACACGTACCCTCTTTCGTTAGAGCCTTTTCCCAGCGTGCACCTCACCATGTCGGATAGAAGTATTTCACCCGTTGGAAGCTCCTCGGCCCTAGCTAAGAAGTCTGGATGCTTCATCTGACAGTGAGTGAGCACCCCATGGGGGCGAGTGTTCACATAGCAACATTTGGGACACTTGTAGACAGAGATTTTGTCGGTGCTAGAGTCTGATGTGCCTCCTGCTTCTTGATTCAAAGGACTGCCTGGACGTTGTCCTGGTTCGAAGTATTTCAATAAGGCTTGTTTCCCATGTTTCTTCAAATAATGCAATTCAAGACGCTTTTTTATGAAGTAGGAATGTGAACACAGGCCACACTTGTACGGACAGTCACGACTTCTGGATCTCTGCCTGTGCTTCAGGCGCAAATGCTGAACCAACGCAGTTGTTGTGCTGCAGCTGTAGCTGCACTGCTGGCACTTGATCAGTGTGTATTTCTTCTTGTATCCCTGAGTTTTCTGGGCCCTCAATAGTATTTTCTTCGTGGCCAAAGATTTGGGTGAATTTGGCTGAGTTTCATTATGGTCCTTCTCACAGTGCATGCTCAGCTTCTTCATCGTTGCACACATCTGTGGGCAGGTCTGACACATGTAACCTCTGAATATCTGCATGTTCCACGACTGTCCTCTTTTCCAGTGCTGAAAATGTTGGACGTTCACGTCAAGACTGTCTACCTTGGCTGCACGGGATGGATGTTTCATCTGGCAGTGAGTGAGAACGCCTTGATAGTTCTCGTTCACGTAGGTGCAATACGGACACCGAAAGACTTGGATCTCTCCTTCCTGCTCAGCTGCAGAGTTTACGTGCTTCATTTCCAGGTGAGCTTTCAGGTCCTGCTCCGTGATAAAACCTGCGGGACAGTGAGGGCACAAGGTCGCTGCGGAAGTTGCCGCCACATCATCCGATAACTTCTCAAATTCAACAGGAGCTTGGTAGGCGTCACATGACCCCAGATCGCAGCCGTAGTCTTCTCTGTGCTTGTTTACGCTGGGCTTTCTTCTGCTGCTGACATCTGGGACTGAGCCGTCCTCCTTCACAGACCAAGGATGGACCGCACGGTAGTGGTCGGTCATATCTGACACAGTCCCGCATTTAAATGAACACGCTCTACAGGAATACCTCTTGGTTTCACTCTGTCCAGACCACTGAGATTGTAAGGACTCATCAGTGCCATCATCACCATTAACAACTCCTCTGTACTTCGCTTTAAGTAGCTCAGGGCTTAGCTTCCTTCCCGGGTGACGTTTTTGGAAGTGTTTGTACATCACGTCTGCATCACTGTGAGAAAAGCTGCACACATCACAATTATAATCAGGCAGTAGATTTCCATCATCTGTATCTGAGGGCTGGGCTTTGTGGATATTTAACACATGTCTCCTCATGTGAGACTTAGTTTGAGTGCTGTATGTGCATATGTGGCACTGAAGGGTCTGAGGGTGCTTTTGTTCTTCTTTCGCTGAGGACAATTTTCCAGGATTCTTTGCTGCTTTCCTTTCATTTCCTGTGTAGCCAACAGTGACATCTTCCGTTGGTTTTGGACCCAACGCCTGTATCTGTTCCAGGACCATAACTGTATATATACCGACTTGCTTTGTGTTAAACTCAAATCCACGATGTTGTTTGTAGTAATGTTTCACGACCATGCCCACAACACGATGGCGATAGTTGCAAAAGTGGCAGAAAAACATTTCTTCATCACCGTCGTTCAGAAGGGGAAGTGGCAGACCAGTTGAGTTGGCCAACCTCTCTGGCTGACATTTGGATTTTACAATCTGATCACGAATCAAAGCTGTATATTCAAGAACTAATTCTTTCGAGGTCTGAAGGTCTGGATGAATGATCTGATGGTGAAGTAGCCCTCTAAGTGATGGACTTGCATAGTTGCATGCTTGGCAGTAAAACAAGTTCTTTGCATCCGCGTAAGCATTTTGTTTTTCACCGCTTTCCTCGACTTTACCAGATTTAGAATCTTCACACTCAGAAAACAGGGATGTCTCACTTGCTGAGGCCTCAGCTTCACTTGGACATCCCTTGTTCTGCAGCTTAGCACTGTATTTTATTATGTCCTCAATGCCCATTCCGGTATTTGCATGTTTGATGTTGCCATGATTAACCACGCTTTTTACGTTGGTGCTTGAAAAACGGCAGAACTGGCAGTAAAACTCTGTGATTGGTGGAAAGGGAGTGTCCATTTCATCTGACATTTCACAATTTTGTCCAACAGTTGATCCCTCTTGTCTGTCCTCTGCACATTCTGGTTTCTTGCTTTTGGGAGACATCGAAGGACTTGCCGAAGCTTGGGGAACGTGCTTGGGATCCTTTAAAAACAACGAAATTTTCTGTAAGGTCTTCACTTTGTCTTCATTTTTCTTCTCAGGTGTAGATCTGTGTATTGTTGTCACCGAGGTTGGAATCGCTGGCATCTTGTCCAGCGTACCAGACTCAAGAGCGGCCGACTGTTTTATAGTGTCGATTGTGACCGATTCTTCTGGGTGGCTTTTTTGGTAATGAACATGCATGACGACAACTGACTTGTGACTAAAAGGGCACTTGTTGCATTGATACAAGGACACGTTGGCACCTGCTTTTGAAATGGAATGTTGTACTGAGGCTGCATTTCTCAGCTCTTCTGGTCTTTCCAAAGTCTTTTCACAGGTCGTGCCCTTCAACGAACCTTCTTGGCATCCAGTCAGCAAATATCTGCGGTACATCAGCGTACTGGCCACTTTATGTGCTGGGTGCTTTTCCCTGTAGTGTTCTTTCAAGGCGTTCGATACTTTGCTGGTAAATGGACATACGAAGCATTTGAAATCCAACCTCAGCTCACTTAGCTGCAGTGAGAATATATCTGGGGTGTCCGCGTGATTTTCCTTGTGGTGTCTTGTGAGGTCAGCTAATCTGGAAAACTCCACGGGACACACGAGGCATCGGAAAGTAGCGCTCTCATCATCTGGATCCTGAATGTATTTGTCGTCAAATCGAACGTAAGGGTGGTCCCTGTGATAATGGGTGGACACCTGTCGGACGTCCCTATCGCTGTAGTCACAGTGCTTGCAGCAGTATGTTTTAGGTCCTTCTGTGGCATTATTTTTTTCTTTCTTTTCATCGTCCTCGCTAACTTCAAAAGAAAACTCTGTGATGCTTGAAGACTCTCGTTTATCTACTTTTGCTTTCCCGAGGAGCTTTGTCTCATCTTTGTCCGTCTTTATTTTCTTAGATGGGTGACTTTCACAGCTCTCACTAGATGTCCTCTTGCCTTTGAAAAGTTTCTGACATTGTTCAGATGTCCGGTCTGCGAAAAAAAGGTTGTCGCTTTGCAGCAGCTGGGGAGGGATCGCTTTTGTGATGTCAATCCGAGACTTCGCAGTGACTTTGAACACACCATTGTTTTGGACGGAGCTCGAGAGGGATTCCTGCAGAATCAGGGTTCCTCTGGTGCTGTCAGGATGCACTGGGCTGTCAGTCGACGGCACTGTGTGGTTCCCATTCGATCCAGAAGATACAGTAAAGTACTTGGTGATGGTTTGCAATGGCTTCTTGTAGCTTTTCAGATTCTTTGATTGTTTGCGAGCTTCTTTAGAATTTGAGGGAAAATTCATTTTGTTTTGAGGGTTTTCCGAGAGGACCATTATTTGGGTCTCTGGGTTTGCAGGAGTGGTTAGATTTCCTTTCAAGTTTTCTGTCTGTTGACACTGCTTCTCCTGTTTGCTTGAATTATCCGAAACCGACGTTTTCAAATCTTGGTTTTCTCCTAGACTTTCTGCTGTAATGTCTGTTGATTTGGGTTTGTCAGTCTTTGGTAATTTGAGACCAGCGTCTCTGACAGCAGCATCCACATCAAATCCATGTTCAGTGCTGAGATGTTCAAACAGGGACAGCTTGAATTTGAATTTTTGTATACAGTGACTACACTGGTACTGTGTTTCTGGAGTAGCAGCTTGATTGTGCAGTAAAGTAGCATCCTGGGAGTCGTCGTCCTCACATAAAGAATGTGTCTCGGATTCATTTTCATCTGTCTCTGCAGAGAGCTGGCTATGGACTTTCTCACAGTGGGTTTTCAGTCTCTTTAGCGAGGGATGAATTTGTGGACATTTGTGACACACGTACCCTCTTTCGTTTGAGCCTTTTCCCAGCGTGCACCTCACCATGTCGGATAGAAGCACTTCACCTGTTGGAAGCTCCTCGGCTCTAGCTAAGAAGTCTGGATGCTTCATCTGACAGTGAGTGAGCACTCCATGGATGCGAGTGTTCACGTAGCAACATTTGGGACACTTGTAGACGGAGATTTTGTCCGTCCCTGTGCTAGAGTCTGATGTGGCTCCTTCTTCTTGATTCAAAGGACTGTCTGGAGATGTTGCTAGACTTTCTGGAGTACTGTCTGTCGGTCTGGTTTTGTCAGTCTTTGGTAATTTGAGACCAGCCTCATTGACAGCAGTATCCACATCAAATCCATGTTCAGCGCTGAGATGTTCAAACAGGGACAGTTTATCTTGGAACTTTTGTATACAGTGACTACACTGGTACTTTGTTTCTTGAGTAGCAGCTTGGTTGTGCAACATGTCCACAGTTTTGTTTTTTTTTTGTTTCTTCTCCTACCTTAGTTTTAAATGCTTAAAAAAGTGCACCTGGAAGATAGAAAACAGGTACTTCAAGTTATAAAGGTAGTGGCATTGAGTTAAGGCTAACCAGTAACCAATGTCATGCAAAGCAGTAAACGTTGTTGGAAAATAGTAGGAATTTACGCATAAAACGAAGTTAAGCACGTATTTTCAACAAATGCGGAACAATGATAGGGCGTAAAGGGAGTCCACACCGTTAACTATCTCCTAACAGCAACTCTGTAATCGACACAACCATAAAACTCAAGTGACAAATGTAACGTAGTTCAATTATCGGCTACAAGACGTACTCACGTATTCAGGCAAACGACTACACGTTTACAAGGCAAAGTAGTGAAACGCAGCTGTAGATTCCGTCATGGGACTAAACTCCTCCGCCATTTTTCCCGCTAGTGCAACTTTTTAGTGCTTCCGCTACAGAGCCTGCACAGCGCGCTGCTTCCGTTATTTTTCCTTTCAAAATAAAACAACATCCTTGCCAAAATGTAACATGGCACTAAAAGCATCTTTGTCTTTGCTACAAAAAAATGATACCTATGTCGTCTTTCGTGTATCGTGTATGTCACTGCGTCCGCATGTCACAATGTGTCGCTGGAAGAAATGGTGAAAATGTGTGGAAAATGTGTTGTACAAAAATACTGCCTGAAGACAACAACAACAACAAAAACACAAATTCGAAGGCATACGTTGCTTACTTACAGGGTCTATTTCAAACAATATTCTAGTCATGTGTAAGAAAAACAGCAGCAGCAACAACAACAACAACACGTTCTTCAGCCTAACTGTCGTTGGTTGCGACTCTGTCATTGGTTCCCATTCGCTGTTTCCCCCGGAAGGTTTTTGAACGGACCACGGACGGACCACCGTGACTAGTGACCTGATAAACACATTTTTAAAAAAATATATATTTTCTCCTGCAACCTACAGATTAGCATTGCTTTGTCGTCACGTAATGTTCGAGGCAAGTCAACTCCTACACCGTGAAAGTGAAATAGCTTAGTTTTAACTTGCTATTGAGATTACATATACGGCGAAAATTGTTGCGTTATATTGTTGTAATTACGTGGAAACTAGTGTAACTAGACAGAATATCATGTTTAATAATGAGAGCGTGTGTCCGCTGTAGCACAAACACAAAAGGACTGCCTGTGTGGCACATCAGTTATCCTCAGTGAAAAGCCTTTGTAAAACAGCTATGTGTGTGTGTGTGTGTGTGTGTGTGTGTGTGTGTGTGTGTGTGTGTGTGTGTGTAGGGAAAAGAGAACGTTCACTTGACCATCCAGTGATGCACCATGCTGCCTGCCACGCTGATGACCTGCCAGTGTAGGCTGAAGATCCTCAGGGGCGTTCTGCGTACCCCCCGCCTGTACACGCCGCCCAACAGTTTCTTTCATCAGGAAAAAGGAAGCACGGACGGTGGTCTTCACCCACAAGGTCGAAGACGGTTCAGTTCCTTCGTTAGACTTCGTGAAACATGCCAGTACGGAAGAAGACCATTTGGTGTGTCAGCCGCTGCGATTGTGAACGCAGCCCCAGCACCTGTGCAGCCCTATCTTCGACTGATGAGACTCGACAAACCCATCGGTTCGTACATTCACACGCTACACCATGTCGTGCGTTAGAAAGGAGTGGTGTTGTTTTTTTCCGACTTAAGTCTACAGACGTCACACAGTAGTCGTTTTTATATTGTAGGAACGTGGCTGTTGTACCTCCCGTGTACATGGAGTATCGCTCTGGCTGCTGACCCCGGATGCCTCCCACATCTGGGTTTGCTCACCCTGTTTGGTACTGGTGCTCTGCTGATGCGAGGAGCAGGCTGCACCATCAATGACATGTGGGATAAAGACTTTGACAAGAAGGTAATTCAGGCTACATCATTATTATTATATAACAGATGCTAAGGTTGTCTCAGTGTCTTTTGTGGATTCATTGCCCTGTGATGTGACTCAGCTGGGGGGGCAGTTCAGCAGTTGGACACAGTTCTCTTACATACAGACTTGTGAGAAGCACAAACCGAAATATACTACAGGTGTGAAACATCCTTGTCCAATTCCCCCAGTCAGTAACTCAACGTTTACTACCATATTAGAACACGTTGCGTTTATGAATTCTGCACATGACGGTGAACAGTGAGGAGGGTCTTTTGTGTGCAGGTGTCCAGGACGGCCACACGTCCCATTGCATCAGGGGAGATTTCTCGTTTGCAGGCGCTGGTGTTCCTGGGAGGGCAGCTTTCACTGGCCCTGGGGGTTCTTTTATGTCTCAACCATTACAGGTAAGAAGTGGCCTTCATTTGTCGCGTCGTTCATTTGAAGTGTAGATACGACAAGTGCCGACATGTGGCTCATTGTCCACCCTGTCCCTCCCAGCGTAGCTCTGGGCGCGGCTTCGTTGTCGCTCGTCGTCTCCTACCCGCTGATGAAGAGAATCACATACTGGCCGCAGCTGGTGCTGGGTATTGTATAGACTGTGGAATATTCCGTCATCAGCGGTGTCAGCTGTCAGCAGAGATAAACCTTTATGTATGTATTTGTTCGTTATTTGTTCAGGCCTCACCTTCAACTGGGGAGCGCTGCTTGGCTGGGCCGCCGTCAGGGGCTTCTGCGATTGGTCCGTTTGTCTCCCACTGTATTTTTCAGGAGTGATGTGGACGTTGATATACGATACAATATATGCACATCAGGTAAAGGACGGATCCAGATGTGCATGATGTCTGTCGACTGGTGGTGGAACATGGTTCCACATCTCTGGTGTTTTTTTTTTTTTTTTTTTCCTTTTCCAACTAGGACAAGGAAGATGACATGAAGGTGGGAGTTAAGTCGACTGCACTCAGGTTCCAGGAACAAACTAAACCTTGGCTGAGCGGCTTCACGGTGGCCATGTTGTCAGGACTGGTTGTAGCGGGGGTCAATGCTGAGCAGACCCTCCCTTACTATGTTGTTTTGTCCACGGTGGCCATTCACCTAACACACCAGGTGAGGAACACAGAATACCAGCTGCCAAAGGGTTAATGGTGACAGGATATGGAACGTGAAAGTCACTCAACAACAAACAACAGCTTTTATTTTGCCAGTATAAGCTCATATTGTGTCAGCCAGCAGCTACGTCTTCTGATAACGTCTTCTTTTTGCAGATTTACACACTGGACATCAACAAACCAGAGGACTGCTGGAGGACGTTTGTGTCCAACAGAAATCTTGGACTGATGCTACTTTTAGGCATTGTCGCTGGCAATTTGTGGAAAGAAAGAAGAGAGACGTTACTCCAAAGTGAAGACTAGCCAACACAGAAGTGAGATGATAAATAGAATTTTATTACGTGTAAATGACATGGTATGATTTTGGCACAGTGTATTCACACTCTGCAACGAGAACTTAAGAAAAAATGAACAAATGAAATGTATTTCTCAACAAAAAATGACCCCATTTACAACTTGTATTCAGTCATCTGTTGTTATGGTGATACAGACACCTTTAGTACCTGAAGATGATTTAGTATCATTTGAGTATGTACTGTCTGTATAACCTGTGTGGACTTCAACAAAGTGTCTTTAATGAAATCATAACATGCTGCCGGTGGGCTGGTGCCTGCAGCTCAGTCATGTTCCCTCATCCAGCTGACTCACTCTGTTGGGGACAAGTGTTCACGAGCAGGATGTTTTGATGAAAGGGCCCAGGAGGTCTGGTATGATGAGCAACATGTTCATGCCATCGGAGAAGTTCAGAACAAAGATGAAAGTGCCCTTTAGGTACACCTATTTATGGAAGACAGACTGGAGGACATTTCTATTTATTAAAAAATAAATCATTCACCCATTTATTTATTGGGTTAATTCTTGACGTCATGGCTGAAGTCAAGATGAACAAACTCTGTTGTTTCCCTAAACTCGGGTTCTGTTCCAGAACATAGTTTGTTTATCATAAAATGAAGGAAAGTTTCTCAGTTTCACTTCTGTTTTCATGTAAACTGACAGAAATCAAACCAAATGTCTTTTTTTCATGTATTTGAAAGCGGTTTATCGGGAACTCTGAAATACGGGAAATTCTGCCGAGTTTTTCTGATGATGCTGCTATTTTCATGTAAATCTGACAGATACCAAACCAAATGTCTTTAGGTTTACATTTTTGAATTCAGTTCATCAGTCTGAAGTCAGTCTGTAAGTGTGAAATAAGGAAAACCCTGCAGTTTTTCTCATTTCAAAACAGGATTTTCTCTCAACCCTGATTTAAATCCTCCCTTTGGCTGTTGAATTCAGATGTTGCACCTGTTAGACAAGTACAATCACGTGATGCTTGAATAGAAGAAAAAGTCATGTAAAAACAGGAGGTGTAAGATGATATATGTCATCAAGATTCGAACTCCTGGATCTCCTGCTTCAGCTGCTCTGCGGGTGATTCTTTGAGCCACAAATCTGTGGTGGTTGTTCGGATTTGAGTCTTAGATATCCGAGGAGTGACACGCGACTGCTCCTCGTCCTCCTCCTCGTCTTCTTCTTCGGTGGGCACGTGAGAAAGTTCGGCAGCTGTTTGAGCAGGGCTCGTCGCTACGTCACGCTCCTCCTGCGCTCCGATTGGCTCGCTCTTGTGCAACCGTGCAGTTGTATAAACTCTGCAGTTTGTCGGAGTTGGCAGACTCTCCCGCAGGGATCGCATCAGTCCCACCGAGAGGGGTGGGAGAGGGGGGGGGAAGAAGAAGCAGAAAGGAACAAATAGCATTCGCTCCTCGTTTTCTGTGCACTCGCCTCGCAGTGATTTAGAGATGCAGAGCTGCGCCAGGTCCTGGGGGGTCCTCCTGGCCAAGTCGCTGAATCCCGGCGGCGCGCCGCGCAGGCATCTGAGTGACACGAGCCGCGTGGTTTGGAAACTTCGGTGCCGGAGTCGAACCGGCGCGGCATCGGCAGCCCGAAGTGTCCGGACGTCCGCCGCCGTCCCCTCCAGACAGATCGAGAGGATCTTGCCCAGACACGATGATTTCTCGCGGAGAGGCACATCGGTCCAGGTGAGAGGGAGAAGAGAGAGATGCTGGATGTTCTGGGAGTCGAGGTAAGATTTACCACCACCCCCCCCCCCACACACCACACACACACACACACCACCAACAAAACAAAAAATAAGAAAAAACATCGTTATTCATAAGAGAATGTGTGTTTGTGCTTCGACCAAAGTCGATCGACCAGTTGATCGAGAACACAGTTCCATCCTCCATCCGAATGCTGCGGAGTATGAAACTGGACGATCCAGTCTGTAAGTTTCTGCCCTTTTTTTCTCTCTCTCTCTTTCATTCTCAACCCCACGCTGATGCTTATTTCAAGTGATGTGTTTGCGTCTCCGCATCCCTCCCCCGCGGTGGAAGCAGCCCCATCAGCCTGGAACTGGACTGCTGTAAATCCACTGACGCTTGAGCTCAGGCTTTGGGGGGGCTGAATGTAGGTTGCTCCTCCATTGTGCGCCTGCGGTGCGCGCTCCCCGCTTAAGTCTTCCTTTGAACATATTTGGAGTTGTTTTTGCGGATCTCCTGTTGGGGAAGGCGATGCTCATAGGATGGCAACTGGAGTGTAAAGTTAAGCCCTGATCTCCGGTCCCAAGTCCAGTTCAATCTGGTTACAGCGTTCACATTACATCACAGCCGAGGAGGTTCCTAATAAGGTGACAATGGTAGGTTTCGCCTGGGTATCCCCCCCCACACACACACACACACGCGTTTTTTTTATATGCAAATACAATTCTATGTCTCAACACGTCTTGTTGAACGAGTTGCTGTCTGTTACTTAAAACAAAAACACTGACAGATAAAAGCCCTCTGACCTAAAATACACGTTTCCTATCATGCTTGTGTGTATATATATATATATATTGTGTATATATACAGTAGATATATTTGAATTGTAGATGCATAACAGAAATGATAAATTCCTGTTTAACACAGGGAATCCAACATTTGTTTTATTTAATAGAGCGAAAGACAACAGCTTTTCCTTACTGGAGTCATTTAGTGTTTTATGTCATGATATGATGTCACGATGACTCTCAGTGACCCTGCGTGCAGCTACAGCTAGAAATGATTAACCTTGTCCCGAGAAGAAACGATCACCTGGTCGGAACACGCCCTGCCCAGCGGCCCCTCCTGTGAGTCTGTCAGGGTTCCTGATGCAACAACGAACCACGCTGTAGGAACAAACTGGAGGCTGTTTCTGCTGGTTCAGCTTTGGAGGGCTTTGGTTTGCAAAGCCAGCAAGAGATTCCCTCTTCAACAATAGACTCCTGGATGGGCCTGAATCAGGCCTTTTTTTTTTTTTTTTTTTAACTGCCCTGTAGAACTCCGGGTACATGGGAAAGCAATCCTTCCACCAAAACAAACACACAATCAACGACTCTCTATTTTGTCTCTACTTTTGTCGCAGAATTTTGCCGATTCACCATCTCCAAACATGTCGTGTCGTTACTTTGTCCCTCTCACTCAGAGGACTAGAGGTGTCTCTTCTTTTCTGAGGCAGGAGTAGTTTGGGATCCCGGCTCAGACGGGCTGTATTGTCCATTCCTAAGAGTTGCTAGGCAGCCGGGCAGGCCAGAGGAATCTCAGTGGCTGCATGAGCCGAGTTGTCTGACAGCAATGGCGACTGGAATAACAGAAAAGATACTGTATGGATGTGGGCCTTCCGTGTCCCTCCCCCTTTTCAGGAATGATATATATTTGTCTTGGTGCCAGTATTCTTTCCGTGCGTTTTTTGAAGATGTTTCAAAGATAAGATGCACATGGCATCATAGACCTAGTGAGAGGCACACGTGTGTGTTGGCCTTAATGTTCCTGAAAGCTGCAAGAAAACAAGAAAAGTATTTGAATGTATGTCAATTCCCGCATTTACTTTAGTACGCTTTACATTTTCTTTCGAAGAGAAACTCCAGCCGACGTAGCAGAAACAAAGTTCAAAATCCCACTTTAAATATTTCAGGTGAGAATGAGATTCTTGAGTCACTGCAGAAGATTGCGTCCAAGAACAAAGTGTGGCGATCCTACATTGGAATGGGATACTACAACTGCTCCGTACCACCCCCCATCCAGCGCAACTGCTCCGTACCACCCCCCATCCAGCGGAATCTGCTGGAGAATGCCGGCTGGTGAGTGTCCTCAGATGACATTTCCTGGCTGATCTTTGTCAACCATCGACCGGGAATGCTTATTCACAAGGTTTGGTTCCTCATTTAAACCGCAATCGTAGTGATTCAGAGTAACGTGCTCTTAATAGGAAGTCCTGTGACTTGATGTTACGTCTCTAATGTCGGCATCAGATGATGTGCTTCGCTCCAGTTTTCTACTGAACAATATTTTTCCTTCAGTTGGATCCAAATCAATGATCCCGGCCCACACATTTGGTCCCAAATTGCCGTGTCATTGGAGATGTATAGTGCATTCCTCAGTTCCTTGAACAACCACCAGCTCAGAGCTCCTGTCCCTTTGTCCAAACCCCCCCCCCCCCCTCCTTCTCAGGGTGACTCAGTACACACCCTACCAGCCTGAGGTCTCCCAAGGTCGCCTGGAGTCTCTCCTCAACTACCAGACCATGATCTGCGACATCACGGGTTTGCCTGTCGCCAACGCCTCCTTGCTCGACGAGGGGGACGGCAGCCCGCTGAGGCCATGCAGCTCTGCCACAGGTACTTGTTTGTGAATTTACCTCGGGAGAGAAATAAAGTGTCTGTTTTTTTTTTATATTACCAATGATGTGGAGTTCAGTTATTTGTCGTGGCTTCTCCCAGGCAGAACAAAAGAAGAACCTTCTACGTTGACCCTCGCTGCCACCCTCAGACCATTGCTGTGGTGCAGACCAGAGCCAAGTAAGACATACATAGATTATATACAGTATATATACACACATATACGTCGGTGAATGACGTGTTTTTTGACTGATGTGTGGCAGCTACATTGGGGTAAAAGTGGTGCTGAAGCTGCCTCATGAGATGGACTTCAGTGGGAAAGACGTGAGCGGCGTTCTCTTCCAGTATCCCGACACTGATGGCAGGGTGGAAGATTTCACCGCCCTGGTAGATCGTGCACACAAAGGAGGGGTAAGAAACACCTTTATCCCCAAACGGGTGTTTATTTCCAGAGTGCCCCTCGAGGGTCCGACTGATTTCACACCCCCCCGTTTCCAGGCTCTGGCTTGCTGTGCGTCCGATCTGCTGGCGCTGTGTGTGCTGCGTCCTCCTGGAGAGTTCGGGGTGGACATCGCCCTGGGCAGCTCCCAGAGGTTTGGGGTTCCTCTCTGCTACGGCGGCCCCCACGCTGCCTTCTTTGCTGTCAAAGAGAACCTGGTCCGAATGATGCCCGGCAGAATGGTGGGCGTCACCAGGTGAGTCGGGACTTTACCGAAGGCCGTTCAACGTGCCGTCGTAACGTTTTTCATTTTTGCCATGTTTAAATTTCAGGGATGCAGCTGGGAAGGAAGTTTATCGCCTGGCGCTGCAGACCAGAGAGCAGCACATTCGCAGAGATAAAGCGACCAGCAACATCTGCACTGCTCAGGTACGTACATGACATGATGGGAGAACCTGCCTGCAGCCGTCAAACTGTTCCAGGCCAGTTATACTGTATTTTTTTATATCTGTTGTTGATTCTGTGACTGCCAGGCTCTGCTGGCCAACATGGCCGCCATGTACGCTTTGTACCCACGGACCCCAGGGACTCAAGCACATCGCTGAGAGGACTCACAACGCGGCTCTGATCATCGCTGAAGGTAGCGGTGTCTGTTCTCTCCTGTAACGTTGGGGATAAGTGTCAGTCCTGGATGGATGTGACCTGGTTTTAGCAAACGGGGGGTGGGTGGGGGGAGCTTGAATCAGATGAATTGTTTCTGTGCCACTTCTGCTTCAGGTCTGAAGAGAGCAGGACACAGGCTGCACAGCGAGATGTTCTTCGACACGCTGAAGATCAGCTGCGGCGTCGCTGCCAAGGACATCTTGGAGCGAGCCGTGCAGAGGCAGATCAACCTGAGGGTCTACTCCGACGGCGTGGT
>NW_027614062.1:0-30311 GCF_965212315.1 Lampetra planeri
AAACGACCTCAATAATGTTGCCCCAAACAGTCTGTCGTGAGCGCTGAGTCCCTGGACGGTGAGCGGAAACACCTTGACACTAATCGTAAATCTTCTGGTTTTTTTCCTCTTCTTTGTGAGGCATCTTATTTTGTGGTGTGAATTTACTGGTGCATTACTTTCCCCCGAGGGACCCACAAAATCAGCCTGCCATCAACTGATGGAACAGATCCAGGATTTCTTTGAGGACAGTTTGCATCCTAATACCTGCAGCTGCTGTGGCTCTTCACAGAATATTTGTTTTAGTGTGATGAACTTCAAGTGGATGGGTGCAGTTCACTCGCACGTAATAGATGGATTTTGGGTGACACAGACAGATCATCATCAAATTCATCTCTCAGATGGTCGGTTAGGTCTTTTGTCTTGCTGATGACGTTGCAGGCTGTAAAGTTTCAAGTTGTGCCTGTGATATTCTTTGGGTACAGAATTTTCGCATTGCGATTGCGTTGGCACTCTGGTTCTGGTTGTGTTACAAAGTGTGGAAGGTTCCATTCATCATCACACTTCTCTGATATACCTCACAAAAAGGTGTCAAAAGCTGTGGAGGGAAGGGGCACAAAAGAAATGAGCTGACGAGACACAGGTGCAGCACAACGACAGGAAGTAAAACAATCACACAAGGAAAAAAAATGGTTTTCAAAATAAAATAGAAAGTGACCGAAACAACACACAACATACAAAAAACAACACAACACAAGCAAACGTGCGAAAACAACCTCTTTGGATTCTATCACCTTTGGGAAATTTATTAGCTGCAAATCTGCAAATCAGTTGAGAGAATCTTCATAAATTTACCTTTAACAATGAGTTAACCTTGATGAAATGCATTTATTGCCGTGGCGTGTGTTTGGTTGATTGTGTGTGTGACAAGAGAATTAATGGCCACACTGTGATTTGCTGTGTTGTTTATTCACAATCAGCATGGTCTGAGCCAAATGTAAAATGCATCCGGCCATCACTTGGAAAATACGAATAGAATAGTAATGGGCGGTGTAAATCAAGAGGAGACAAAATGCTGAAGGTGTGTATGTGAGATAGAGAGAGAGACTTTAAACTTGATGGATGAGAAATGGTAAGCAAAGGAAGGAGCAGGAAAGAGTTCAGTAGATGAATATTCTATGTTTGTCCTGAGCTGAACAAACACACCGAAATGAGAATGAATATGTGAGGGGCATCAAGGGGCAATCAAGAACTACTAATTTACATTTGCATGTGCAACTGAAAGCTTCTGCTGGATTCATGAGCAAAGGAATCACTGAATAATTACAAGTTGTTGTGCTTTGCAAACACCACTGCCCCCCTCACTTCAAAGTTCATTCGCCATCTTCCACTCGCTCCTGCTAATTGTTGTGATTTATTCTGGAGCCGATCCCAGCTGTCAAAGGGTGAATGGCGGGGCACGGTTAATGGACTTAAGGAACGTTGATGGATGGATTGTTCGATAGATGGTCCTCTGTGCTGTAGCCTTCATATGTTTATTGTTTGAGACTTTTGCCATGTAAGAAAGGTAAAAAAACAGGGCTGAAAGTTTAGTATGCATTACCGAAACAACAAAACCGAAAGACTCACAAGAACAAAACTGCTGATTCGACGATATCTTCTCTGGCCTGTTGGACAAACCATGCAATGTCTTTTACTGGCCACGGCAAAAACTTCTTAAGGCCTGATGAAGCCCGCCTCAATCTCCAGCTGGCTTCAGCACTGCAAATAAAACAGCAGCTTTGCAGACAGAATCAGAGACAAGTTTGAATGTTTTTCCTCTGGCTTAAAAGAGGAGAGAGAGAGAGAGCGAGAGAGTCTCTAAGTCAACATCATCAGCTGACTGAGCTGAGCAGAGACAGCACATGGATAAATAAAATGTCCTCAAGGCAAAAAGGGAACAGTCTCACAGCAAAGACCTCCTGGAAGAACAGCAAGACAGGAAGGAGCAGCAACATCTTTATGGGGATGAAAGAAGGAGTGTAATCGCCCAGTTGTTTCTTTTTCTCCCAGAGGCCCCGTAGAAAACAACTGGCGCTTTAAACGGGGATAGATAGCAGGCAGAGGGATGACGGCTAGAGAAGAAGAGAATACCACAGAGGGTTGGGGGGGCTTATATACATTCCTGCACGTGCAAAAGACACACACATCAGTGTGTGTGTGTGTGGTGTGTATATCTCACTCTTTTCTTGCCCCCCCCCCCCGTCCCGGTGGAGCTGCGATGATGGAGATAGGGAGCAGTGTGTACTGACTGTGACTGTGACACAAAGCTGCATCGAGCACAAGAACTTCAGAGGGAAATAAGGGCTGTGCTTGAAAGATACAACTTCCCGCAGCATCCCTCAAAGAATTATGTGACGTGACTAAAACTCTAAGGAAGACGTTTCCAAAAGGTGAAGATTAGATTTGTCGCGAATACATCAGGATAACTAAAATCAGACTCTGCATTTCTTTAAACTGTATTGAAAATGTGTCACATTTAGTTAAGAAAGAGGGGCAGAAACATTGTTTGAAGCTGCAGAAGAGCGAGTACACGGTAGAGACACAGAGGTACACAGAGTTATGTCAATAATCACATGATGTTAAAATGTGTGCATTGATTGAATCCAATGCGCATTTTCTTTGCGTCCATGTGCCAACCTTCCAATCTGTCATACGTCGTCTGCCCCCCCCCACAGCCGTCTGACTGTGGGTTGATCATCTACCATCTCCTGAACTGTAATTCTGACAGATCCTGTAGTGTCTAGATTAATTGTCTAAATTAATTTTGTACCCAGTTTTTTTTTTCTCTCTATGTGGTCTCCATACCCACCACTTTTCACGGTGGGAGGGGGGGGGGGTGGCGTCTCTGTACCCCCTCATTTCAAACCAAAGTGGCGCCCATGGATCTGAGGATGGAAAAATTCCACAGAGGCCACAGTGCAGGGATTCTGCTCCAGAGACAGACAGAGCAGCAATTAACTGTGTACAGTATATACAGACAATTGATAACGCAGGATCACAAACTATATACATATATTCAAAATGTGGGATGTCGGACATCTTTGTCTTTCCTTTTAGGAGTCGTACTACTCCACATCAGGGGGATTAAAGACCGGATGATGGTCTGAACTCTCGTATTTCCTGATCTCTCATTTAGGTTTTCATAGAACACACACTGCTCTCAAAGAACGTGGACCATAAGGCCCAGATGCACACAAATAAGAGCCACCGTTACCAGACAAATCATCCAGGAGGTGTCTGACAGCATGTTTACGAGCTGAGAATCGTGCCTCTAAAACAGTGTAGCCGACAGATGTTCCCCATAATTGCAACGTTTAGTGTCCCTGATGTAACACTGGTATTCCAATACAGCTGCAAGAGGAGGACTTCACATCTCAGCCACAGATGTACTTTATGACATTTTATGGTACGTTGATGATGGTTTGGTTACAGTCGTGGGCTGCACTATGAAACATTAAACTGTACATCTGTCAGTTCGTCAGCTGCCTGCTCGCAGCGTCACGCTCCAAACAGTGACGGTATATGTTCCACTTGAACATGCTTTAAACAAGTCAAACAATGTCTGCGTCTGTTCGCGGTGCCTTTAAACAAAACCTTAAATCCTCAGAGTGGTAGGAACCCAGTGGGACTCAAACGCCTCCTTTCCAATTCAGTATTTATGCACCCTCTTCTCCCCTGATAGAAGACCGCAGGAGCAAAACCAAAACACAAAATGCAATTTTCTTAAGGTGCACCAGAAGGTATGTTCGGGGATGACGACGCAAATGTGACAGTATTCCGCTCTTTCCCAAGGGGTGATGGATGAATGATGAGTGTCGGGATAACAAGGGTTCAGAGGTTAGAGGAGGAATAATGAGGATATGCTCTCATCATCCTTTCACACATTTACAAAGTAGCTCTGCCAATACTACCGCAACTTCCTGTAAGGCATGTTTTCAATGATCCCCTGCGGAGATTCTTGTTTTTCACCTCCCAGCAGGCCATAGTGCAATCAGCAACACAGCTGCACCTGTCTGCTCGAAGGGAATCCCATCGCTGAACACCTCAGCAGTGTGAAAGTCAGCTAACGTGGGCTCATTCTCCAATGTCTAAAAGCCAAAACCCTGATTCCTACGCACTGTAGTCTACACAAACAAGTGTTTCAGTGTCAACGTGGGAGCATTTGGGCTGATCGTGAAGACAGTCATCAAACTTTGATGGAGACGTTGTCAAGAAATCACTGGTCTCAGCTCATGTACTGTTCAGAAAAAACAAACGTTTCAAGCTAATTTGAAACATTACACAAGTCTACATCCATGAATTGGAGGGAAATACACATGAAAATACATTAAACATCTTTAAAATCAAAAAACCTTCAATGTTAAAGTGCCAGTGTGTAACAGCCTCCGATTTATTTGTCATTAATGAAGACTGGACTGTCTTCGTGCATTCATTTTCTGTTTCTTTCCAACACATACCATGACATTCCTTACAAACTGGTCCATGATTGGACTTAAATCTCCTCTAATCCATCAGTTTCTGAACACAACTGTCTTCCCTCACAGCCTTGTTCCTGCTCTGATCTTTATAATTTCTGCAGGAATGGATAATCAGGCACTGGGAATGTTCACATGAAGGCCTCTCAGCATGTATGGTTGTTGCTCAACGACTGTGAAGTAGTATCATCAAAGATGTCTTGTCTGTTTTGTGATATCTCATTTATGGACTGCTCCTTGACTCTAAACATGACGTTCCAACTTAAAACCTCACTTCACTTTTACTTTTTGTTGTTCAGCCACATAAATCATAGATTACAAAACCTCCCAATAGCCTTTATTCAATTAATGTTGTCCTTTCAGAACCTTTGCCAGCTTTTTAGGCCTCATTTTATTGTAATATGAAGTCGTATGGATTTAAACATAGGATATACTGTATTTAGCCACATGTAAAGTCCAGAATCACAGTTGAGTATCAGTGATGGACAAACTCTACCAAATCAATGTCTCAGCTCCCCACTGTGAAGTTCTGACTGACTACATATTTCTCACCTTTGAAACGTCACGTTTTCCACAAATTTGGCTCTCCAACCTCTCCTTCACAATCTCACTGTTACAAATCTGAAACAGAATTATTCAGCAATCGCCTGTGGCTTTGAAGACAAAACAGGAGACAGACAGACAGACAGACAGACGTCATATTATGACTTTCATCCACGTGTCTTTGGTGGTATTTACTGTGTGTGTGTGTGTTTGTGTTTTTTTCTTGAAAAAGAGTGTCCCTGTTCAAATAAAGCACAGACAAGTGTTTAAAAAGTACCAACTTCAGTCTGTTCCATCTCTCCTGATTCCCTTTATTCGTGTGCTCGTCTCATTCTCAGTGCACCGACACAGTATGTCCTTCTGTCACACTCCTGTCTTGTCGTACACTTTGTTTTTGTCTCTAACGCTCAGTGACGTGCAGTGAGGTTCATGTCTGGTGAGGCACTGACTTCATCACAGTCAGATTTACAGATTTACCTGCGGTGTGGCTTATTTGAATGGCAACAGTTAGCTGGTTCTTTAAAGTCTCCTATCAGCATTTTTTATACATACAAACTGAAGCACAAAGGACATTTAGTTTTAAAAAAAGCATTATTTTGGTCTGACCTTTAAATGAAGTCTATGCGACCCATCCTCTTGAACAAAGGAACTGATAACTTGTTTATAGACATTTTCCTTATCGTCCCTTTAAAAGTCTTTCTGTCTCTATGGAGATCAATGTTCTTTAATTATTACCTCCTTCTTCCATTGAAACAAATGGAAATAAATGTATGCTGCACTTGACTGACTGTAGATCGTAGCTGCTGTCACTTATTCTGACTGAGGCGTTAAGAAAAATCCCAGGGCTCACTAGTGCCCCCTACCATGAGGCATGAGAACTGCGTGCCTCACCTCGTACCTCTTCAGAACCGTTTTACGCTGTTTTACGTTACACACATACAGTTGACCCCCCCCCCCCCCCCATACATTATATACATTGACTTAACTATGGAAATGTTGTACATATAGCAAGTGTTTGGATATTTAATAGTGATCGAGAGAGACAGAGGGATACAGTCTCACTGCTAACATGCCAGCAGTCATTGTCAATCCCCGGTGAGGCTCGGTGAATATACAGCGATTTTAGGGTAAAATTCATCAAAATTGGTTAAGTTAAATGGAAAATTACTTTATAGTACAATCACTGGATAAATATAACCATTTAATATATTTTTCCCCATAACTGTAAATGAGTCGATAATCCCAAGGAAGTAAATGACAAGTTGGACGTCGCCACCATCTAACCTGCACTCCGAAGCTGATCTCTCTATCCGTACGGCCAAATGATGACATGGACTGGAGGCTGGAATAATGTACATATACATTATATATAAAATCAGTTTATAAAGTCTGTTTATTTTAGTTACACAACAATATCAAAGTGTCACTCTAAATACACAGACCACAGTTTCAGGTAGGGGCATAGACCGCCAGGGGCGGGATAAGAGAGAGGCTACAACAGAGGCTAACAGAGGGACAGGTGGGCCTGTAATATAGAGGGCCCCAGGGGATGGGAGGGAAACACTGCTTTGGGTACTGGCGACGAAAGGGAGCAGGTAGACATGCCGATAGAATCTTACACCACAGCAGTAAATATAAATATAAAAGTAAACGCAGTAAATATAAACGCTCCACACACATGCATTGTCGTAGGCACACATTCAGTCCTGCTCCTGCTCCTACCCCATCTGAATCAGCCACTGTGAAGTTCTGCAGAGGCCTGACAACGAGCTGATGATTTGAGTCAGGTGTGTAGGAGCAGGGTGACAGCTGAAACCTGGAGGATAGGTGACCCTCGAGGACCAGTTTGGACACCCCTGGTTTAGAGTTAGGGTTGGTGACTGCTTGTCACTGGAGTCAGTCGACATCACTGCGATAAGGGATTGAAAACCAGGAGGCCAGGAGAGTCCCTCAACAAATAGCAAGCAGCTGTCACCCCCTTTGTCAGATGAACTTAGTAAATTAACATGTGAATCGACACAGTCGCAGTGGGCCTCCTTCAGCAGATCAGAAGCCTCGTGCTCCAGATTAAAAGATAGCTAACCTGACGAGCCACCCGCACATTGATAAACATCTTAGAAATGACACTTTGGCTATGATAACTAGATGCTCTACTTTAATGATGTATAATAACGCAAATCACATTTTTAATATATTTAATATATTTTAACATTATCAGACACAACCCATCAAAAAGCTACATACAACATATACAAGATGATATTTTCCCACAACGCTGTGCATGTTATTCTTTTTCTTTGACCTTTTCCTCTGTCCAGGATTAGCAGGCTGGAGATGAGGTGAGGGGGTTTAAGATTGTTTGTGGAAGAGGCAGTGTCTCACCATTTCAAGATTTACAGATTGAGAGGTGGAGAGAACAGCTACAAACATACACATTTCCATATCTGCATCAAAAGATCCGATTTCCAACCACCCCCAAATAAATGAGTTACACGTGGCCCTTTAACCTTTTTCTTCAAACTACCCAGAGGCAGGAAACTGTAAATATTTACAGGGTAAGATGTATTCCTCAGGGAGAGCTGACAATGACACAGAGAATTTAGCTGGATTCCTGGTGGCTGTGGTAACAAAGTCACAAAGAAAATGCAAATTGGCCTGACTTCTTAAATAATGGCTTATTTCTCTCAGTGCATCACAGTGGACAGTAGCAAGACGTTCTTAGTGAGATTGAGAGGTTTGTCTAATGAAGGTCTTGGATTGGGTGTTCGGTTCACCTTGGACTGTGATGTTTCTTCAAGAAGCTCCCATCCCTTTCTCTCATTGCCATGTCAACAGGCAGGACTGAGGGTGTGGTAGTAAGGTTCTATTGTCTAACTTTGTGATAGAATTTGCCATTTCTGTGATTACACTCGCTTTACTGGATTCTTTCATCAAGACTGGCATTCAGCATTTAATTTAACTGGACAGTCCACAGCTGACACATGTGCTACTGAAATGTTTTGTCAGTTTTAAGACACTGGCAAACACATAAGTGCCCACCACCATCAACTGACAGCAGTCTGAACGTCCCATCTTCCAGTCTACTGTTCAGTGGTTTCACATGGAGCATCCTTTGGCTACATACCGACCATTGTTGCCATGTCCATAGAGGTCTTGAAAATGACTGACTTGACTTACCGATGCCTTTTGATGCCCCTGGTCTACTTTCATTTGCTGGTCACAAGTGTTAAGTCCAATTCAGTTTAACAACTTGAAATGTGTAACTACTTGCAACATATCAGCAAAAGAACAGCTCACATTGAGGCACCGAGCAACAATAAACGCACATCAACTTTTCTTGTTTGTGAATGCGCTGGCATTTTTTTAGAATAACATTTCAAGCTACTGCTGTGAAGACACCGCTGTGCCTCAAAAATCAGCGCGTCTACCTTGTCCTCTGTCCAAACATTAGCCATGTTCATAGTGGCTGTATATGTCTTACACTCACAGACTCACCTCACATGGGCACTGATCGTGACCTTGCAGCTTATTGGTCATAATGATTCAGTGTGCAACCATTATCAGCGACTGAACAGATAGAATCTCCTGCAACGAGTTGCATGACAGGAGCCGGGGTAAGTGGGCAACCATCCAGCTGTGGACTCTTTGGTCTGGACGGGCCTTTAAGGCCACTTGCACATATATAAAGGTTTAAGGACCTCACATGGTGCAAACATGTACTTCCACCATCTGTCTCTCACACACACACACACACGCCATCATCACAATCTTTGTCTCGTCATAGCTGCTGGGTGTCCTCAGGTATTGGTGGTATTTGTGAGGAAAGAAGGAAAAAAATTCTAATTGCCCAAGTGTCTAGGAAGTGGCCGTTGAGAGTGTGACTTGCTAATGAGCTCCCTGGGAGAGGATCAGTAGTTAGCCGAGGCAACACTGGACTCTGCTCCCTGACAAAGGTCACATACCTCCAGGGGAAAAAATGCCACAATGTGACGAGGCAGGGGACTGGACAGCATTTCAACTGGCTGTCAAATGAAATGAGCGTCCAATAAAGGGAAGGAAATACTTTAAGATATGAGTATAAGCCATCTTTGTCAAACCTGAACAACACACCCTATTCAGAAGAGGAAGTCTATACCAGAACCTGACAGAACCTAACTGCAACTGTCCAATGCACACCCTCAAAGTCACTCCCTTGGTCAATTGGTGCCTATCCACCCTCACCTGAAGCCCAGGAGAGGTAATGAATCTCATGTCACCTTGAGAATATGTATTGGGTGGTTCTTTGAGTGTAAACGAAACAACCAAAGAGTAATCCCTGAAACTCCCCACTTGTCATTTGGAGCTAAAAAGTCCTCTTGGATGAGAAATGAAATGTCTATGATGCCTATGATGACCCTTCACACTCTGGGTAAAGGTTTTCCAGTCATTCATCTCTATAATTGAGTTTTTTAATTGCTATATTTTGCAAATGCCCCATTGTTTTGGGACAAAGATAAAACACATAATATTCTGTGTTGCTCATGTACTCCTTCTTACCATCAAAGCTTCTACCTTCTCTTTGTGGGTCCACCTGCCAGGACACCTTAGGCTTACAATTCTCACAGAAACAACATTTGCGTTGCAGGAATAGTCATTTAGCCTGTTCAGGGAAATGATGAATGCTGCTGCCCAGCCCTGTAAACCTGGGGAGGGAAGGAAGAACTAATCCTAACAGCATCAAACATAGGTCATGCTCAGTGTTGTGTACATGATCTCCCTTTTGGGTATGTAGGTGAATTTCATTCCTTGATCACCTTCTCTTCTCACTGCATTGTCACACATGGGAAAGGACAGAAAATCACTCCTGTAGCTTTGATTTTGTTGAATCACAAATTAAAAATGGCGTGAAAACCACTAATGAATTTCTGACCTTCTCCTTTCCTGTCCTCTCTCTCACTGACTCACTCACTCACTCCATCTCCGTCTGTAATTTCACTACCCATTTACTGCGTCATATAGGTTTTATTCCTCAGGTATATTAAAAGATGTGCCATAAATAAACCAACGTCGACACGAGAGAGTTTGGTGTGAGTGCTGTTCTCAGCGTGTTTATCTCACCACATTTTATCACGTTAAATATTATATTGGAAATAACCCAAATGCAATAAAATTGTCTGTACTCTTTTTTTAAAGGACATACTTTGCATTTTTGCATCAGAAAACAATATTCTCCTCACTTTATTTCTATTTTTGATTTCAGTTCGAAACTTTGACAAACAAACCATGTTGTAGTTTCTTTGGTTGTAATGGAGCATTACTAGATTTTAGTTATAAGTTATATTTTAGTAATAGTTATAGTTATAGTAATAGTTACTGTTATATTCTTCAGAATGAAAAAACAAGTTCAAAGGTGTTCAAAGTAATAAACTCTTCAAATGGCTGCTTTTTGGTTATAATGTGTCTTTTGTTTATTACCTTACTGCCCAGCAACCTACAGTTAACATGAAGGGCTACTGATTTCAATATTTTTTGTCAGTGATCTGTCTAAAAAAAAACATTGATAATGATAAAATAACATGACTGACTGTCCAAAAGAAAGACTGGACACTGACAGTCAGAAGTCAAGTGGTGTTGACATAGAGAGAGGACAGAGTGAGAGAGAGGAACAAATGTAGACAGGAAAAAGAAAAAGCTGCTACAAAGAGGCTGGTTGATGGAGACGAACTGATATATGACATAAAAGGTTCCCTCGTCCATCTTTTGTCTCGACTCTCACAACAGTGAGTTTTATATTACAAGTACATGTAGGCTTCCATTTAAAGTCTGACTAAAATCAAATGTTATCTTAAGAAGTGTGACTTTAAATACATTAACAGCATTGTACTAAAGAAACAAAGCTCCTTGGGGAAATTGTTGTTGTTGTTGTCATGACGGGCTGGAGGGGCTGTGAATGTCTTTTATGACTGACAGCCACTGACAGTCGAAAAAGTGTTGTAACCACAGGTCATTGACACGCTCGAACAGAAGCTTTGAGGAGCAACGACCCACCAGCAGTGAAATTTGCATGAGGTTTAATGTATTCCACAGCAAAGGAGCTAATGAGCTGTAGTATCTTGTTGGAGTGCACCTTTCTCTGGCTAATGTTTTTTTGGTTGTTCATGCAACAAGCTATGGTGCAGGACAAGAGTTATGTTAAAATCTGTAATTTAGATAACAGAATAAGGGGATAAAATCCAAACACAAAACAGTCACCACTGCTGTTTTTGCTATATACTTTCTTGATCATGGAACAATCACTTCTTTGGCCTGCTACAATTCAAAACTACAATTGACTGACGGCTGGTATCGGCTCCAGCACAACTGTGACACGTAACTGGGACAAGCGGGAGAAGATATAGATAAAATAAAGCTTGTTTCTGCCTTAATGGCCCTGAAAATATTGTACTATGTTTGTTCACCTGCTTCCGTCACCTGTTAACACATACTTCAATGACGCCTAAAACTTTCACTTTGTGAATCCGCGACTGATCTGTGATGCAACGTGTGTGCTGTTAAACGCTGTGGCACGATGGCCTGGTGGGACGCATGACATGGTTCTTAACAACAGAGACATAGTGTTTCATTCATGGAACACTGACAAATTTGCGTGTATACTTAAACATAGAGGCCTACTCTACTAAAAACCTCCTCGTAAACACGTGCGTAGATCTGAACGCCAATCAATTGTAAATTGACAGCACGCGCCTGGTAATCATCAATTTGCAGGAATCTCTGGTAAGGTAGCAGTAACAGTTTGATATGAAACGAGGCAGAGAAAGGCACATTGAAATACAACAGGCACAAGAGGAGCAGGTTCATAGCAACTATCAACTGTAGACGAGTCCATCGCTGGAATAATTGGGGAGACCTATGTCAGGAATTATTCTGGACAGCTCCATCAGACAACTCCATCCTCCAAACGCATGCCAATTGTGCTGTTACGCTGGAATGCGCCCACCGTGCAACATTTAACATCACACACCTTGCATGACAGATCAGTTGGACACTCATGGAATGGACGTTTTCAAGCTTTATGTCAACAAAGTCATCACCAGACGGAGCCTTGATGCAGTCTGTGGCACCGATGACACCGGGATGTTGGCCATTGCTCTGGACAGATTACCACCACCTACTGGTATGGAGTGTGGATCAAAATTTTCTATAGCACCCTCTTCTAAATAATAACAAAAACAACAACAACAACAAAAATGTCATCTGTCCACCTCTGTCTTCCTGCTTCATGTCCCTGACATTGCACCATCACATGTTCTATTGTTTCCGGTTGCCCACGTTTCTCACATTTCCCTGTTATGTTTCCCTACTTTAGCCTGTGTACCATTAAGTGCAGTATGTCCAAACCTGGGTCTTGTTAATGTTGTTTCATCTCTTCTGACCCGTCCTGTATTTCTCATGTCTCTCACTTTTTTCTTTGTATATTGTAGAAACCCCCGTCATGTCCACCTCCCTTCGCAGCCTTATCTGCTGATAACACCACTGTAATACCCATCATTTGAATTCTGTACAGTGTTTGTTGTATATCACTCAAAATATCTGGTCTGCTGTGTCAGTGACTGTACCGAAGACTATTTAGTGCTGAACTTTAATCAGAACAAAGAACTGCTCTGAGGGGTCTTGCTTCCTCAACCCACTGAACTGCTAAAAGAATTACCACCATTTATGTACACAGTGATCCTCCCCAGTGATCCTTTTCCCTACTGCTACCTGAAATTCATGAACAATAAAAGCCACTCCTGTTCTTTCTGAATATTTGGATGTATCTGTATACAGTTGAATGTAAAACTTATTATTTGCCCATACTGTCTGTCCATTATACCCCGACTTTCTCTCTTCATTATACTTTATCTCTTCACATTGGTGTACAATCTACTGTGGCATTTGGCAATAGTCCTGGTGGAACTATTGACATTGGTACTGTTGGACTAACATCTAAATGTGCTATTTCAATCTCTTCTGTTTCTTGAGTTATTGTCCAACCAAAACAAGTGCATTTTGTTGGATGCTCTGTGCCACGACCCCTGCAAATTAGCCAATACACCATTGATAATTGCAACCTCCTCATATTCACATAGTCATACATTGACGTCATTTGATTTGATCATTTGCCCCCGCCCACAGTGCGTAAAGCGGGACTTTATTATATTATTATCATCACTCCACAATAAGAAAGAATGTGCAATCTTTTGAGTCGATTTATATACATAACTCATAATCGTGAGCTAAATCTGGTTTCAAAGGCATCTGCAGATTTTGTACATAACAGAGCATAATATGAATTAAAATCCTAATTTGCAATAGTGACACGTGTGGTCGGCGGCAGGTGTTGATTTTGTTTGTAGCTACGAAAAGATCGTGCAACTAATGTATTGATGAATGCTGAGATTTCTGTACATTTTACACACAAATTCGTTCTGCTCACTTTTCATGAATGAGATCCAACATTCACAGTTTTCTGTCACCCTCCCCACAGGTGACTTTATGTATTTCTACCTCCTTCACTGGTCATTGGCTCTTCATGGGGCAGAGACGTATGCAAATTGCTGATTACCAGGGGTGTGCTGTCAATTTACGATTGACTGGCGTTCAGAACCTACACATGTATCTACGATCTGCATCTGGGTTTTCTGCAGCGCTCATAATCCGGAGGAGGTTTTCCGTAGAGTTGGCTGTTAGAAATCTACACACAAATTTATGAATGTATTTTAGTCTTAGACTTTGACTCCACTGTTCTTCTGCACCTGTTTCCATCTGTGTGTCCCCTGTAGTCCTGGAGACAGCCTTTTGTTTCTCCTCTCACCTGCCTGCCCACTCACTCCCTGCAGTTTTGTCATGAATACGCTCTTTTTTGTTGAACTGTGTCCCGAAAGAGGCCTGGTACTTTTGTTTGGTTTCAACTCGTGTGATCCGGCCTTCACACCTGAACAGGATTAGACTCTCTGGGACAATGCTTCTTTTATAGGAGTTTGAGTCCCCTGGGTGCTCCTCAGGACTCCCTTCTTGGTCCATTACAGTTCTTTCTATGTCATTCCAATTGTATACATATATATGTCACTGTTACGTAGAAGGCATCCAGTTTCATAAAACCTGAGTAATATTTACATGTCTGACAGAATTACAGGATCTACATCAACATGTGTCTCTGCAAATCTCTTGGTTTGGCCTTCCACATTTTTCTTGCTTGACTTTGTCCTTTCAGATCATGTCATTTGTCCATTTGTAACAAATGTGTAATCTTAAATATTAATCTTCTCTCTCACAATCTGTCATTCTCTCAGTCCCTGTGTTTCTGACGCTCATACCCACATTCACTTCTTAAAGTCAGAAGGTTCTCATCATGTTAGAGCTGTGATGAACATTTAATCAGAGCAGTGAGGAATATGCACATACGACGACAGACTCTTAGATTCCTGAATGCACAATTTAACATAAATGACAATGTAATAAATAAACATCTGAATTTTAACACATACACACACACCCACACACACATACACACACACAGGGCAGCTGGCTGCTGTACCTCTCAGAGGTGCAGAAGTGGCCCGAGAATCCCAACTCTAATTAAGAGAACAGACAGTTGTTGAGAGGGAAAAACATAGAAAAGAGTAGGTACGACCACCTTGCAGACACAGAGGCACTCCAGCAGAATATTAACAACAAATATCATATCATGCTATCTCCAATTGCAGCTCTGCTTATGGGCATTCACTTCTTATCTTGTCTTGCAGATGTGAAATGCTTTATGGCTCTCCGGCCATGCAAAGTAATTAAAAAAAACAACAACAAAAAAAAACCCAAGTCAAGTAGCAATGCTAACGTGTTAACGTGTTAATTTACGGTTAGGAGGACAACATTTATCTGTCCATATATCATATCTTATTGTCTAATCTAATTGTTTTGCAATGAATCGAATTGATTAAATACATAAAAGGACAATTATTAACTTTGTCAACCCCATGAATGCATTAGATGACATTTAATCATGCTTTATTTCATGTTTAAATGATTGTTTCTAACATTGTGTATCAATATAACAAATGTACTCATCCTCTCTGATAACTTACAATGTCCTCTACATCCACTTTTATGTTATGAGTTATGCAGTGACATTGTTATTCTTGAGAAAGAATAACTATTAATATGGTCCATTTATCTACTCTACTGATAATCAAAACATTCCATTAGCATTTGAAATAACATGGATGTTATCAACAGTCAAATAGTTGTGAAAAAAACATTTTGCACATTTTTTTTCTTTTTTATTTCACCAATAAAACAAAAAACAAACCTCTGTCCTTGGGTGGGCTCGAACCCCTCACCTTTCAGTTAACAGCCAAACATGTCATGCTGAATATGGTCCCATCTCACAATGATCAATGATTGATCAACGACCAATCAGCATTTCCTGAAAATTTCATTAAAGTACATTCGTAACTTTGAGTTATTTTGCCCAGACAGACAGGCGCAGGTTGAAAACATAACCTCCTTGGTGGAGGTGATGACTTCATATGAGATCAGTCCATTTTGAAATTCAGTAAGTTGGGCCGGTGAGTGTTCTCGGCTGTCTCCAGCTGGGTCTGGGTGTTTCCTTCCAGGTGTTGCTCTTCAGTAGGTAATTCCCAGACAGACAGATCCCCTCCTGCTCTGCAGCAGATGGCTCTTACCCCGACATAACGCTGCTGTCTCCTTCTGCTTGTCAGTTCTCTAACCAGATATTCATGAATAATAACAAAAAGCCATGGTTACATGTCAGTTTAACTTTCCACATTTTTAGGGATTTTTCATATACAAAGAAAAAAAATTCAAGAAACAATTGTGAACATCTGAATAATTATTAAGACTTTAAGGATTTAATTAAATCAGGACCATAAAGTTTCCTAATCATCCATCTTCATCTTTAACCGTCCATGTTCTGGAAAACTGCAGTGGCAGCATGCTAAGAATGATCTGGGTTGTGCGTGGGTACGTTGGTGTTTGTGCGTGAACACACATTCAGAAGCAGAACCACGGCGCCATAGCAAGAACACACCTTGGGAAGCCTAATGACGTACTCAAGGAAGAATCCGACCCCTGACACAATATCGTATCACTGTCAAAAGTCAGGTAAGCACAATGTTCACCAGGGTCTGGAAGAGAAATTTAGGACTGGGCTGTGGAAATGGGCAGAGGTGATGAGGACGATCAAGATGGAGGATGTAGAGAGATTACTGTAGGTGTAGGCCTGAGGATATGGATTGGGCTGCGGTCAGCCACGACATCCTGAGATATGGCAGATGGGGGAGGATGAGATGGTAGCTAGTTGTGTCTGTAGTGACTGTATGCTATTGAGCCCATGTTGAAGTAAGAAACACTTCCACATGCCCAGAGAAAGACAACTCAGTCAGGTTTTACATTCTATCTGAACTGTTTATCCACAGACAAAAACTTTGGTCTCTTTGTCTCTTTTCGTCATGACACTACCATCTCACACACACACACACACACACACACACACACACACACACACACACACACAGTGTAAATTAGGGGCTCAGTGTGTGTAAATGTCAGGTTATTAGCGTGCTCCAGTCTCATACTCTCTAATTGGACCATGGTAAATAGCGTCTCAACATTGATTCCTGCGTATCCGCTCATTCACTTCCTCTCTGATGTTCTCTCTGTTTCCATCTTTTACCTTCGATTGTCTCACTTGAACTTGTTGAGGAGAGACAGCTCAGACAGGGGGTATGGTGAGGCTGTAATACACCTATTTAATGTACAAATAAATGAATATATGCAAACCTCCCCTGGCACACAGTGCTGTTTTTGTTGTTGCTGTCTTGCGCAGCTCTTTCTGAAAGTGCAGATTTTGACTGGACAAATACAGAAGAAGAATATAAAAGGAAAGTTTACTGTGTCTTAATCATCCTTAATGAATAATGTGAGGTTTGTTTTGCCCTTAACTTTAGTTCAACTGCTTTAGCATTAATACTGTAACAATGACCAGACTGCAGTCTATTGAATATAATACAGTCAATTCTATTTTGTCAGAAACATACACTTTCGGTGGGCAGTGTGGTAAGATTTAGTTTAGAACAGATACGCTGTGTGCAGGGTTGATTACACCCCAGCAGTTTTTATGCGGTCTTTGGGCAGAATACTTCAAAAATAATGAAGTGGCATCAATATAACTGCAGTGGCAAACACTAAAATCTCCCGTGATTTGAATTAAGGTGTAAATTTAATGAAGCACGTTTAATTGAGCATATTTATTGCTCGTTTTAATCATTTCATCTTCATCAGTTCAGTTAATTGCATAGTTATCAAAGGATGCATTTATGGTTTTATGTAATGAGTGATCAGTCTTCCATGAGTTAGATCTGAGAGCTGTAACTCTGCCTCCTTAAACCTCCTGGACTCAAATAAATGAATCACAAAATGGTACAACAATAGCATGATATTAAAACAAATGTCTTCATGAATGAAATTATGACTGTTATTGCAATGGAGAATGTTATTGCTGCAGTGAACGCAGAGAGCTCAGCTACCAACAGGGGGCATAATTGTCAAGGATGATGAAAGACGCACACCAACACAGACACACTTGTATGGTCACAGCTTGTGTGTGTGACTCAGAGAGAAGGTGTGTGTGCCTGCGTCACTGACTGTGACGATGGGTTTCTGGAACTTGGTGCCTAAGTTATTGGCCATGACAGGAAGTCCAATATGTTCACAGTTGCCAGTGTCCCAAACATTAGTACACCTGAACGGACATGACTAATTAATGAATTGAGTGTGAGTTGTCTGATACAATGACAGAGGAACGCATTGAGACGACTGCAGGAAGAGTAAGTTACAGGACAGAAAAATGATAGAAAGGCGAAGAGAGGCTGGTCTTATTTTTACTGCACACAATGACACGTCTGTACTGTTAATGTATAAATAGGTTATTTATTTTGCAGAGCAAAGCAACCATCAAGAATCTGAAAAGGCCCCATTACACATTATGAGCAGTTTAAGACTGATCAATGTGTTGAAAGTCACTCACTTACAGTGACGCCAAAATATGGTCGTAATTACAGCAGATGAAATAAGAATAAACCATCCGTCAAAAATGTATTGTGATGATCAAGAGTTCATTGTTCTTCCTTATTTGCTGTCATTTGATGCAGTGAAGATGAGTTGTCATGACAGCATTCTAAGTTGAGATTAGATGTGGTGCTTACTTTCCATAATAGGTAAAAACAGGTAGAAATAGCACGCACCTTGACTTGATTAAGCTGTCTTAATGTGTAATAAAAAAAAAAAAATACTACTAATAATAAATAGCACACACATCCCAGAATATAAATTTGGGACCTGGACCAAAAGTATGAAAAGTCAGTACAAGTCCACACACCAGAAGTAGCTCCTTGAAGAATTTATTGGTTACGTTTTTGGGCACCTGCCCTTCATAAGACATGATGCTTACTTTCTATATCGCCTTTTCAAATCCCACAGGATGAGTGGGCAAACTTTGATGCCACACTTTCATTCCCAGACCCTCACTGAATCTGTGATACACTTCATTTTTGCACCGAGGGAGGAAGCAGGTTCATGCTCCATCCAGATTTACACCATGGTCTGGGTGAATGCCCTCTTCTGATTGGCTGGCAGCCGGGTGTTAAAACTGTTTCATGCACACGTAGGGTGGTCATACTCAACTTTTCTGATTTCCATACGAGGTACAACCTGGTACACTGGCAACATTAAACAGCGCACGAGCAGCGCAGCTGTCAGCATTAACAAAAACTGGACATTTAACGAGGAAATCAAGCAGACGAGCTGAGTTAGGGCCTGAATAACACATGAAAAACAAATAAATGACCTCATGTCTATTTCTTTGGCAAATGACAATGGCTCACGGGTTAATTAACGCGTAGGTGTGCGCCAGACAGTTTCAAGGCACTTTGTGGAAGCAAACCACCCTTTGTGGACCACAGGTTTCAGCCTTAAGTACGACTGGACATTTGACGAGGAAAACAAGTAAAACCGATGCTTTAGGGCGAGTTAGTGTTTGTATGGCCAGGTATAAGTGGGTTAATCAACGGGGTCAGTGTGCGTTTAAACGGTTTTAAGGCACTTCACAGAGGCAAACCACTCACAGTTTCTTCGCCCCTGCGTCGCAGTTTCTTCGCCCCTGCGTCGTGCCTTTAATGAACATTAGTGTTGTGCGAATCGATACTGAAATATTGATACTTCCGATTTCGAATGTGTCCGTTTAGGATAGAGTCTCAAAGTGTCGATACTTTATCAAGTCTGCACTATTTTGGCGTCAACAAGAATTTTTTTGTGATGTTTATTCCCCACCGGTTACAGGGATTATGTTAGATGTACTACATATACTACAGCTGTGTAGAGAAGGAGCGTCCCCCTCTGAGCTCACGTGCACACGCTTCCAGTGAGATGGAAGAGAGAATACAGCGCCATCTATTTGTTTTAGTGACATCTCCTTACATCATTTAAAAACATATAACAGATGAACGCTATGTCTAAAGTAAATCATTAAAACACATAGAGGTAACAAACCTTAGACCACCTGACAAAAAGAATTAATTTGAGCGTTTGAGAGTTTCAGCTAAGGTGAAGGGAAAGGTTTACAGGACTGTGGTTAGACCAGCTATGATGTATGGTTTAGAGACACTAGCGATAGGGCAGAAGACAGGAGGCAGAGCTGGAGGTGGCAGAGTTAAAGATGCTGAGATTCTCTTTAGGAGTGACCAGGATGGACAGGATTAGGAATGAGGTCATCAGAGGGACAACACAGACAGGAAGGTTAGGAGAAAAAGCTAGAGAGGCTAGATTGAGATGGTTTGGACATGTGCAGAGGAGGGACAGTGGATACATTGGCAGGAGAATGTTAGAGATGGAGTTGGAGGTAGGAGACAGAGAGGAAGACCAAAGAGGAGGTTTATAGATGCAGTGAGGGAGGACATGGAGGGAGGGGGTAGTAGTTGGAGTCAGAGTAGAGGATACAGAGAACAGGAAAGATGGAAGTCAGTGATTCGCTGTGGCAACCCCTGAAGAGGGACAAAGCCGAAAGAAGAAGAAGAAGAAGAAGTGGGATCATGATAATTGCTGACGATCCAGTTCTCCTGAATCAGCCACATGGCTCAGGAGTTTCGACCAGAAAACCTCCTTTCATTAGCTTGTCTGGCCTTTTGCCCATCCAACCTTTATAGTGTGATCACAGAGCATCCTTAGTTCACTAACTCAGCTGTTCTTGTCTGACGAAGAATTATTTCTTGGAATTATTGGTATGTATGATTTAAATATTTCATTAATTGATTGGGCTGTGTTTCACTGGGATTTGTAAATTTATTTGAATGACAAAATGAAAAATAAAACAGCAACATCTTTGGTTTGTACTGGGTATTGGATCGAAATGAATATCAGCGGCATCGCACATCACCAACACATGCATAGACGGGACATTTCTCAGATTTCAAGTATCGATATCGGATCGGTATCTCCGATACCAGACCCAATGTTACTCAGTGTCGGATTGGAAAGAAAATTGGCAGTATTGAACATCACTGATGCACACCTACCCGTTAATGAGCCCTCACACGATAAACAGTCTGTCTGTCATTGAAAGAAAGAATAAGCATAAAAAACAAACAATGCAAATGCAAACTAAATATTTTCCCTATTTGGAAACACACTAAATGAACATACTCAATAAGTCATTTGACCAACAACCACCCATTGACTCAATGATGGATTGCTTAATGCAAAACATATCACAGTGTGAGTGGGCGTAGCATCTACACCGACTGTGTCGAGTTTGTGTGTGTTTGGTGATGCGTGGGTAGCACAAACTCATGTCTTGGTTGGTCTGAAAATGTATGTTCTCACATGCCAAGAAAAACACATTTAACACACGTTAAATACTTCTTCAACATCTCATGTTAGTTTGTACCAACATGTCCCAGCAAAACTTAGAAAAAGACTATTAACGTAGAAAGAGGATTCCATGGTGTCTTTGTACCTGTTTTTTTTTTCTCCCTGTGGAGAGATTTGTGTGTGTGCGTGTGCTTGTGTGTGTGTGTGTCCATGCGTCTGCTTCAATTATTTCCCACCGTCCTGGCTGTCTACTATTGCGTTGCATTGTATGCACAGCGAGTCCTACAGTACATCAAAGTGAACTGTGCCCGCAAGGACCAATTTTTAAAAATCAATGCAGTCTTGGATGTAGCTAAAAAAATTTATATCACTCACTGGTGTCTCGCTCTCTTCAGAATACCCAGACACACACACACACACACACACACACACACACACACACACACACACAAACTTCATTAGTCAGTGATGTCTGTGTGAGTAGCGACAGTGGTTCAATATTTCCGCCGTTGAAGGATCTGAGAGTATATTGAACCTCCATGTTTTATCCTCTTCACAGGCCTGTGATCTGTGATCTTCCCTGTGGTCACATCTTTGCGTTACGTGTATTTCACCTCCTGCTCACTGACCCTGACCATGAACACACTGAACATAACCCAGCAGAACTGTGAAGTCATTCTACACGAGTAATTAGTGCAACAACTAGTGTTGGGGACTGACTCCATTTAATGGCGTTTGTTCGTCATCATCCACCTGCTGTGTGACTCTGCACCCGCCACACATCAAACCAAATTAACGCCCATGTAATCTACCCATCAAATGTAACTGATTGCATTTAAAAAACTTGTCTTGATGTGGCAAACAAGACAAATTAATCACTTCTCTTATTGCAAAGCATCTTTTTTTACTATCAAACTGAGAAAGACTCTTCTCGCAATTTAAAAGTATGTTTTTATTTTTGATTTTATGAAAAGTTGTCAAGTGAAGCTAATTGTGTGATAAGGCACCTGTCAAGTTGCTCTGGTACTGCGGGAATACCAAGACTATTAAATGAGCTTGTTGGAAAGTTTCATTATGCCGAGTTCAAACACAGTTCAAACACGGTCGGAACAGCCAGTTAACACGTATCGTATGAATCATAGCGCCAATTTTTGCTCTGTGCTAAAACAAACACCAATTACCTCCCAGGTCCCAGAGAGACATGTGTCTGTCTCTGAGCCTGTTTGCATGTCTTTGACCGTGGGCCCCACCTCAAAGTGAGAAGGTTCCTGGGTCTTTCTGTGTGACTTTTTGTGTGCTCTGCTTGTGTCTGCGTGGGTTCTCTGTGGGTACGCTGGCCTCCTCCCACCTCCAAAATCACGCTAAGGTCAATGAGCGTGTGAAGGGTTGTCTGTCCTTCATGTGGCCCAGCGATAGTGACTGGTGACTCGTCCAGTGTGAGCCCGCTGACTGCTTGGATCAGCTCCAACACAACCACGACCCGTAACCGGAGCAAGAGGGAGATGATTGAACGAATGAATATTTGACCACTAGCTGATGAGACAGCTATTTCTTGTTGGTATGATATTTGTTTTCTGTCATACTGCGTAGTGATTATGAGAATGGGAAATAAAGTAAAACATTTTTTTTCCCTAGATCTCCTGCTAGTCTCTTTCCTAATGGTGATAAACATACTGTAAGTGATGACACTCATACAGTATAACCAGTGATTCAAATTGTTTTTCAAGGTTTTCTGACCATCAGTGGGATCATGATAATTGAGTTAAAGATGCTGAGATTCTCTTTAGGAGTGACCAGGATGGACAGGATTAGGAATGAGGTCATCAGAGGGACAACACAGACAGGAAGGTTAGGAGAAAAAGCTAGAGAGGCTAGATTGAGATGGTTTGGAGAATGTTAGAGATGGAGTTGGAGGTAGGAGACAGAGAGGAAGGCCAAAGAGGAGGTTTATAGATGCAGTGAGGGAGGACATGGAGGTAGTTGGAGTCAGAGTAGAGGATACAGAGAACAGGGAAAGATGGAAGTCAATGATTCGCTGTGGCAACCCCTGAAGAGGGACAAAGCCGAAAGAAGAAGAAGAAGAAGAAGTGGGATCATGATAATTGCTGACGATCCAGTTCTCCTGAATCAGCCACATGGCTCAGGAGTTTCGACCAGAAAACCTCCTTTCATTAGCTTGTCTGGCCTTTTGCCCATCCAACCTTTATAGTGTGATCACAGAGCATCCTTAAATGCCACGGCGACTGTGAGTATATGCAGCATATCGTTCTGCAGCATTTCGACCAGAAAAGTCCAGCCTGGAGCAGCAGCATGTAGTGTATTTTACAGCCATGGTGTGTGTGTGTGTGTGTGTGTGTGTGTGTGTGCTCCCTGCTTGTCTATGTTTATGTAAATCTATTATGCCTATCATACACAGCAGTGTGAAGCCTACAGGAGGTGCAGCCATTCGTCTAAGTGCATTATCATTTGACTGCTGGAAGTCAGACATGTTACATGAGTCATTCCTGGCCTGACAAAAAGGATTATAAAAACTAGAAAGCAGGGCATTGGTATCACTTTCAAGTCTGATTGTTTGCACCAATGGGACTATGGTTTTGACACTGATAGAGCCCTAACTCTATTATCAGTCGTGTTGCTATCCCACATTAAATCTGTGCAGTAAATTATAAGGCAAATTGTGCAAGAGAGAGAGATTACCGGACCATGAAAAGCCTCTATATATTACTGACTAGAATAATGTGTCACAATGTGTAGATTCGGGGGAGAAACAACAACATTCATTGTCCTTGAATGTTCTGATTAATTTCAATTTGCTTGTCTGGTGGAGCACGCTGACTTTGACATGCAAAGAAATTAATGACATTATTCACACACACACACACACACACACACACACAATGAATTGGAAAACTCGGAGGAACTCCTGTCAGTGCTTGTACTCAACATGCAATGATAAACCTATGACGTAAAAACAAGTTGGCGATGCAATTAAAACGTCTGAGATATTAATTATAATGACAATAACAAAGACGGGCTATGCTATCTAAATATACAACGCAAACACTCTATACCTCACTCTGATTGCTGTCATGAGAGGATCCATGTATACATCAGTTTATATCCCTGTCTCTCCCACTGGGGAAATAATGCTGCTTCTGAACACATCACTGTCATAGAATCAAAAAACTGTATGATCCTGGCAGATTGTGTGAAACGCAGTGGGGGGAAAATCAAAGGTGTTCGACAAGACTTGAACTGATTAAAAAAATCGTTTATGTAGACAAAGACACAAGGAGTCAATATTAAGAAGAAGATGAGTAAGAAAGGGATGAGTAAGAAAGAGGACAACTGACAGACAAACATGTTCCGTGCTCATCAAATGGACAAAGACATGGAGAAATTACAGCCAGTCAGCCACAGAGTCCTCAGACAGGATATCACACGTCACTCACACTGGGTATTATCGCTGAAATGCAGAGAACGAGATTTATTGAATGCAAATTACATCACATTTATGTGAAATGTACTCTTAATTGTTTTTATTTGTCTGTTGCCTGTGCTCTTACTGTTTTGTTGATCTTACTGGATTTCTGAAGACTTCCATCATTTTCATCATCTTCCATCTTGTTTCTTCTTTTCTTGTGTTTTGTGATTTCTGAGAAACCAACTAGTCCAAGGTGGTCTTTCTTTTTATACACACAAGAGACTTGCTGCTAAAACAGCACAGACTGTTCAATCAGACAGAGAAGCATCCAGGTCTTTTCCCGCCAAATGCTTATTTTAGTGCAATAATGTAAAGTTTAAGCGTGTGATTGTGTGAATTTGATGAATTCAGAGTTTTCTGAGAGTCTATATTGTGAAATCCAAACAAGCTTGAACATTAATATCACATACTTAAAAGTACTGCTTCAGGCCAAGACAGTCGTATTCTGACATTCTGACATGAAATTAATTTGATTCAAGTCACAATGGCACAGTGTAATTAGGTTTGTAACAGTAATTAGGTACTTGGTGTCATCTTCTGTACGTCACACTTCCCGTTTTATTGTGATAGTCTGTTGTTATTCTCCAGGTCCTGTCAAGCTTCCTGTCTGTGTGACCACCTTCCTGCTGTAATGTGTTACACCTGCGTCTCACTGTATTTAACCTGTGTTCTCCCTCGGTGCCGGATCATCTTTTCAGTGAGCCTTCTAGTGTTTTCCAATACTCTGTACTTTTGTCGCTAGTTTTTGTGTAAGTCCACAGTATTGGTGCTTCTGTTGTTGTTGACATATGTCAGCCACAGGTTAGACATGGATTAAAACATACACATTAACACACGTGTCCACTTCAGATGAAAATTAACTCAGAGGCTGATCAGAGGGGAACATTCAGACCAGAGGAAAGGTGAGTGTGTGTACACTTGTGTTTGAGAAGATAAATGCAGGAACATCTGAGAAGTTGTGTGCACTGAGGCACTGGGGAGCAATCAACTGCTGTGGCGATCCATCCATTTGTTTCTTTCATCTAATTAGTGCAGTTAAATGCATTTTTGAGGATCTCTGTTGATCTTACTTGTTCTGTAAAAGCTAATGAGAAAGTGTGTGGTAACCTGGAATTGTGGCATGTTAGTCTGTGTGATATTGTTTGTTAAAAGTACTCTGTTGTCTTGGGAGTTCTGTTTCCTGGCTTGAACTACTGGCAGCTTGTCTGAAGAACAAGGGGCTGTTTGTTGGAAAGGGAGCGAGTGAAATCATTGTATTTGCACAATAATGAAGTGGGGTCAGAGGACACTGGCAGTGTTTGCCTCCCACCTAATGCCCATGTTTTAATGGACTCGGTGCTCCATTATTGTGCAGACACTGGCTTATCAGTGAGGCCTCAATTACAAAGAAACCGAGGCAGGGCCATGGGAACGCGCATGTGTTGGCCAAGATGTTACCTTGACTGTGAAGGACATAAAAAGCACAAGTAGGTTGATTAAAAGGTTTTATTTCACTGATATCATGCACATACAAAGATCCGGAAATAATTAACTTATTATTTTGTCTCAGTAGCTTTACAGATCTCTGTGTTAAGGACAAGAGAAGTGTTTTGGAGGTTCAGGACCACCACATATATCCACCAAACTCTTCCTCACTCCATCCACAGCCCACATTATTACAGTTAGGACACAGTCTGCAATACCTTCATGTGACATTTAGCCCTTTGGAAATGTGTAAACGTTTTCTGCTGCAAAACATAAATGTGTCTTATATTGTCCTGTTGTGCTTCGAGGAATGTGACCAGCCAATTACAGCCCGGTTTCGACCACACTTTTCTATGGAGGATGTGAAAAAAACCACAGGTGAAATTTGGCAAAGGTTGGTTGTCTTTACTTCTTTTTTTACTGTTTGCATTCATTTATGTGAATGTCTCCTGGGAAAAACAGAAAAAAATTCCAGATCTTTGGTGTCACCAGCCGGTACCCCTTCTCCTACCATTTGCAATGCACTGTCCAGTTGATGGAGGATGTATTTTTGGGATTCTTTGCAGGATATAGTTGCAACACAATGATTTGGCTCTACATAAACGTAACACAAAAAGGAACATAACACAAAAACACAAACATAACATATGATGTGATGGAGCATCTGTTGAAATACCGAAGCTTCATTGATGACTTTCACCATCTTTTCATTGTCTATACACACAAGGTGGCGACATTCAGCAGCACTTTTGGTTGCCGCTCTTTTACCATTCACCACTGGTCAGTTCTTAAAAACTAGTAGAATCCATTTCAAATAATCATTCAGATACAGACTTGCTAGGGGAGCCGGGTGCTAACCACAGAAGCAAACCAACACTTTGTGCTTATTGCTATTCATGCTTTCTGCTGCCGACTGGCCCTTAATTATTCAGCTGAATAAGTTACCTATAAAGCAGAAAGTGGAGTCATGGCGTGCCAGGAGGGAGCAGGCCTGTCAGCTTCAAAGGGCCAAAACCTGCCGAGATCCCATGGGCTTCACTCCACTTAACACCAGTCACCGGGTATGTGTGTCTTGGCTTTCATAAGCCTGGTTTAATGTCAGAGGGTAGACAGTTCCCAAATGTGGGTCTCAATATTGGATGGATCTCACATTTAAATCAACCTGAGTGGCCTTAGTGACTTTGATTGGAATTAAATGAATAGAGGTTGAGGGGGAGGTCATCATCTTGGGCAATCTTAGATGAGTTTCTCCTGTTATCATGCTTTTGGGAAAAGCAGCATTTTGAATATAGCAACCTTTAGTTTTTCATAATCTTTTCTTTCAGACAACATCTTCTCCACTTGTGTGGAGCCCACACAAACAAAGGGTAGCTGACATAATGGCAAATCAGACACTGACAAACAAAGCATATGACATATTATATTGTGTATTGATATGAGACTTCTAATCTGGTTTCTAGGTTTTTATGTAGAAGGTATATGTTCAGTTATTCAGTTACATCTTTTAAATGTAGCACTGACTATGTCCAGCATCTCACTGTGAGTTTAATACTGCAACATAAAAATCCACCACCAACAATATCCCACAGTTCAGCCGTTTAGCAGACAATGGCGGCCATGACCACAACAGGTCTGTATAACATCAATATTTAAGTGCGATTGTAGGTTTTCATTGTGCTCAGCATTACATTTTTGTGGAACTCATCATCAAGCAGGCAGTAGGCAGTATGTAAGTGCAAATGCAATTTGAAATTTGAAATCAAAATTTTAAATATATAGAATATACATATGTTACATACATATCAACATGCGACACATGTAGAGTTATATTTCTCTAAACGAATAATTAACACATGTCCACATGATTTCAAACTCTGGGAAAAAAACACTCTTCCAGTTAATCCATTTATTATTACACTGCATTTAGAGATTCCAGGTCTGCCTTGGAATAATTTTAATGACTTGTTAGCCTAAGGGGCAGAATGTGTCTTTGGCTTGAATTTCACAGTTTGACAATGAAAGTGTAAGTGTGGCTCACTAATGTCATATAAATGCCACTCCAGACTCCCACGACTGCTGTAATTGCCACTCTGCCTCGCTGTGAACCATATCTGATGCCTCCGACAAGTGAATTATGCAGTAAATCCACATGAAAGCGGAGCTAAAAGTGTTTGCCTCGGGTGCACTTGTTACTGTAAATGCACAGTATCTTTATCACAGGTGTTGATAAAGATGAGGGTGCGATATGAGTCAAGTATATTAAATAACACTGCATAGAAATAAATAATCACAAGCTGCCTAATTGTCGTTTTAGATTTTATATGGCGAATATGTTCAGGAAAGTTTGGCAAATGTCATTGTTGGGACTAAACTGGGTGTTAAAATGAGACATTGTTTACAGCTCATGTATTTTTTTCTCCATCTAAACCAAACTGCTGTGGAACATCCTGAAACATCATTACCTTTAGTGAGCTTATTCAGGAGAGTGCTGATCTTCATAAGTAAAAAAAAAAATTAAAAGTCTTATGATCATTTTACTGCAGAAAAAGTGCATGATAACATCACGTTCTTTTACACTGAAATTACTAAAGTGTTTTGTGAAGAAGCTCCTTTCTTCAGTCTGTTCTCTCCTCTGGGAATTGCTGCTTTCACTCTGCCGCAGTGAAACTGCCACTCCATCATTTCTACTCTCTCATGCTGTCAAAATCTCTTCCATTCACAATTTTGACATCACCATATCAGGCCCAAGCACTTTCTTCCTGTGGTCAAACAGCTAATCAGTCCCTGGATGCTGTTCCTTAAAGATCAATACGTCTTCATCACACTCTTTCTTAGACCATTAGTACGACCCGGCTCCTGACTGTCACCACTTATTCTTCTAGATGAACGTGCAGCTTCACCTCAGGGATTCAGTTCGTTTTACTGGCTGTATAATGATAATAATGATGATAATAATCAGTGACTTCATATAATAATGACAGGACCAGGGCATTATCGGATTCTGTATTGTGTTTGTATTGTCCCCTGTTCATGATGTGTTTATCTATCTTTTTGAACATCTTAACACTAATCTAGAATACTGTAGAGTTGTTGTTCTTACACCGACAGAAAAATATGTCCAGAAAGTGTATTTTTGTGAGGAGACCGAAACAATCAGACTCCACATCAACTAGAAACAGTTCAGGTACTCATCAAACGAAGCATCAAGCTAAGGCAAGCTGTGATGTGGTGACAGGTAAGGGGAGGGAAATGTGGGGGCATCTGGTGGTTTGATAGAAAATGTCTAAGAAAAAGAGCAAGGGGGAGGTGAAGTTTTGACATTGTTATGTCCTATTTCGGGGGCAGAACGCAACACAATTTGAAATTGAGCCATCTTTTCAAAGCCCAAAGTGTCCAAGGTGACATATCGCAGAGATATGAAACAAAACCAAAAAGTAAATCTTCCCCAGCTCAGACGAGGAGGAAGGAGAAAGAGATAAGCTTGGTCTCACATCGGTACAACGCCATGTTGCTTCCTTTCCTCTGCTGCTGCCTGTGGCTGAAAGCGGCAAGATAACCAACTGTCCTCCAGTCCTGATAGACATCTATTTACCAGAGCATAATATTATGAACAGGCTTGAAATGCAAACAGTGGAAACTGCCTTCACTGATGCCATCTGTTAAACATGGAACTTAGGATATCAGATGACGTCAATTTATAGCAAGAAAACCCACTTGTAGATGGAGCTGTGAGGATGTATTGGTCCTATAGACGTTCAGATGTCTCATTTATGGTTGTTCATAAATTTGTGTGTAGATTTCCACGTATATAAAAGCCGACTACTCTACAAAGCTCCTCTGGACTGCAGAGAAATCAGATGTGATGGTGAATACATGTGTAGCTCCTGATCGTAAATCGACAGCACGCCCCTGGTAATCAGTAATTTGTGTACGTCTCCGCCCCATAAAGAGCCAGTGACCACTGAAGGAGGGGGAGAGACATCCAGTCGGCTGGGGGGAGGTGACAGACAGCTATGATTGTCGGATCTCATTCATGAAACGTGAGCAGAACAAATTTGTGTGTAAACTGTACATAAATCTCTGCAGTCATCAATCTTTCAGTAGCTCCGATGTTTCTGTAGCTTCAAACAAAATCGACACCTGCTGCCGACCACATGTAACGCTTGTGTAAATTTAAGAAAGTACATAAATAATGGTCGTCACTGTTGGAAATTACAATGTAAATTCATATTGCGCTGTTATGTTCACAATACACAGATGCCTTTGAAACATATAAACATGACAAAAGATTAAAAATATGATACATTTACTTAAATTAGTTGGCAATTAGCACTTTTAAGATTATGTTGAGGATTTCTGTATAAAATTAATTCAACAGATTACACGTTCTTTCTACTTGTTGAATGATAACAATGAAGTGCTGC
>NW_027614063.1:0-30296 GCF_965212315.1 Lampetra planeri
CTGACTTCCAGAGAAAACTTGAAACATGTTTTTATGACAACGCCGGCTTTATCTGTCTATTTTCCAGTGCTAATGGCATCTCATGAAAATAATTTATGTTGTAATTTCCAGTGTGTCGTTCCAGTGGGCTCCCAACCAACCTGTGTGTGTAATTAGAATGGGTGGCGCCATTGACATGCACATGTTGTAAACGATTTGTCGTGACTCTTGTTCATTGTTGTTTTCACCATGCAGTGAGTCTGATACTTTGTCCTCGAGAATTTGCATGACAACATTTCTCAACTTCCTCTCTCTCCAAAGGTAAACTTATAATTAAAGCTGACTGCCACCTCCATCATTGATGACGTCAGTGACTTCTTTTATAGACACCCCCCACACACACTATACGCTTGCAACATGTTCCCCTCCAACAATGCACACTTAATTCAGCCATGATCTCTCCTTTAATGGCAGAGAGTAGAGGATGGGAACTGGGATAGAAAAAGGAGGACATAGAAAGAGGCTAACATTTTTATTTTGCTACTTGGCTGTGCAACTTTAGCCGTCTTCACGGTTCAGGCGTACTCCCCTTCTTCCCTTATGAGATACCCTCTAGTCCACAGTCTAAGGCCTTGTAATGCAGTCCCTGGGCCACAATGATAGATAACGCTGCATGTGGGAAGGTACTGTTTGCCTCACTGATAAAGCAGTGGAGTCTGAGAAAATGTGCAAGCATGTGTGTGTGTCTGTGCAAGTCTGTCACACAAAAAATATCGAATTCATTGTGTTGCAGACACTATTAAAATCCCTTTTACATATGTAAAGCAGGCGACCTCTTGTGGTCATATTAGCAACAACAATCTGATGTGTTGGGTAGTGCTGGGAGGTATCTAGTTCATACCAAAAAAAAAACTCTTGACATGAATTTTTCATTTTCATTTATCTCCATACCGATGTTTGGAAGGTGCCGCAATGGGACACTGTCTCAGGTGTTGAATGGTGCTGCATCTTTCTCTGGAGCGTCCTTACCTGCAGACATGCATATGTAGCTATCCTTTATGTCAGCATTTAATAAAACAGACAGGGAAACCTAATGTGAATGTATTTGTGTTAAATTTCTTAATTAACATAATTCCAGAAAAAAACACTGTGATAAAAAGCTGCCTGTTATAATCCAGCCATATACATATTTGTTGTCTAATAAAGTAGTGATTCTACTTTAGTGTTTTTTTCTATACAATACGTCCATTCAGCCAACATCTATTTTCCGTCAAGGTCACATTTTCCCCCGACTGCTAGCTTTTTATTTACTGAAAAATTGGTCGGATGTGAAAGCCGGAGCCGAGGTCTTTGTGCACACTTACTGTAATCCATTAGCAGAGCATTATGAATGCATTCTGTATTAGTACAGCGGTGTGCCGTGTGTGCCGCAGTGTGTGTGGCGGGTTCCTTTGCGATAGCTGGCTGTGTCTTTGTTGAGTGTGGCCGCACACTCGCTGCAGTGCTGTTTTGTGTGACTTGTGTAGGTACATGCATGAAGAGCTGACTTGGATGCGTGTGTGTGAAGCATTCAGGACGGCTTCCTTCCTGCCTCTTCTGAGTGCCGGCATGTTTGTCTGGTCTGAATGAAAACCGAGAGCAAATGATGCTGAGGAGCAAGAAATCAATGTTATTTAGCTTTTGTTGTAGCATCTCTGCATTCCAATGCTCTCAGATTGGGGTTCAGAATATGAATATGATTCTGTTGAAATAAAAGGTGCAGATCAGCTTTTTAATGACATTTAAAAAATAAAAAAATCAGCATGTCAGCTGAAGCAAACAATGGTTTCACTGTATATCACTTAAATAAGTGAATACATAGAATAAACCTGTTATCCAACTTGGGTGTGAAAATGGTGAAAAAAACAACTTGTATTAGTCAACTAATTAACATATCTACTACCAATCATGCTGCAGAGCTTGACAAGCTTCCATCATCTCAAGTCGTGTGTTGGGGAGCAGGCAACATGTCCAGCATTTGTTGAACACATTTATGATTCTAGATACCATTTGTCAGACTTATTGTTGTGCTCTGTAGCGGATCCATTGCATTGGAATTTATTGCCTTCGTAGCGGTAAACCATGTTACACAGAAATTCAGAAATGGTTTGGATTGGACACCCCACATACTTCACAGGGATGACTCACAGAATAAACTAAAATTGGATGTGGATTTGAGCACAGTTTAAGCTCCAAGCTGAAGTCATTCATAACATTTCAAACATCTGCTTTCTGCTTGTACTTACAATACAATTTACAATGGAAAATTTAAACCAGCAGTGCAACATTTGCCTCATTTGTAGTGATATATTATCTAAAATGATATAAGATTCAGATTCTGGCAGGACATGGCATTCTTTAATTAAGGACTCATTAAGCGATGCTACCTTACGTAATACATAATATTGAGATAGTTGAATTCCAGATTATAGGGCTTGTTTCACAAAAATGCTGTTTTTTTTTTCTAGAAAGGCACCGTCATACTCAAAATGATGAATTAAAAGTCAACTAATACGGCTGTGCGTATGAAGTTGCATTTTGTCAGCAAACACTGTTGTGTATCTTTATTGAATATGCGTGAAAGCAGCCTCAGTGTCATTTATCATTCGGTGCAGATCAGTAAACGTTCATATATGAATCACTTCTAGATAGATATCTCAGGCCGACTGGTAAAAGGAGCTTTTTGCTAACTGCTAATTTCCAAGCTACACTCAAACAATTACATCACATACTTTTAAGCCTGTCTGTGATATTTAAAGCATTCTCCTCCTAATTTGTCGGAAGGTTTCCAACGACCTTGGCGCTAATTCAATCACAGATGACAATCATATTTCAATCGTGTATCGGCATTTGGGGGGATAATGAGCAGCGGTAACAGGATTAGTGTTGATACACTGATGTTGGGGATTTGACATGTGACAGGCGAACGACCACACCCATGTTGATGAGCGTAAAAAACACAGGAACATGATGATGTCTTTCTTTGAAGATGTCAGAAATCCATTGATTATGTGCATAATGTACATTGATCTGACAGACATTTTCTATGAATCCATAAACTGTATCTGTATTGTGTGCTTTTGTCATTATAGTAAATTCCAAATGGCTGACTCAACCTGTATCTGATGTGCCCATGAGGCAGCTTATCTTTGGTGTCTTGCCAGTCATAGACGTTTCGGTTGACACAACTAAATACTGAAGTGAGATGCTCTGGCTTCCTAAAAAAGTCATCCTAAATGACTTTTCGGATAAACAATCAACTCATTAAATAACAGCAGAAAGAAAACAACCACACAAAAAAAAAACGCTTTAGAACATTAGATTATCCGCAACTTCATTAAATTAATTGATCTAAAATTGTTGGTCCTTGCAAAGTAGCTTGCTAAAAATAATGTTTTATTTATTTTTTTCTTTAATTTAATTTTCTCTTCTTAGTTGTGTAATAGTATGTCTGACATTCATGTGAAAAGAATTTAATTAAAAACAAAAGCTAAACCAAAATAGGATTAATTGGGTTTTTTTTTTCACTGCAAGGTAAGAAATAATTAGATCCATATCTGATAAATGAATTCAATTTGTACATTTTAGCATAAAGGTGAAGATGAACAATGACGAAAGGAAAGTTAAAAAAAATAACCACAAATGTAACATTTGAAAACATAAAACTGGACATAATTATACCTCAGTGGGTAAACGTGTGCATATATTCAATATGTTCACATGAAAAAGGCTGTAGTAATTCCTTGAAATGGATGCATTTAATATTCAGGAGCTTCATCGTGACATGTAGTGTACATCAGTGCATGCAGGCCTTTTGCTTGACTTTCTCCAACGTCATCTGCTATTCACCATGCTTGCATTCCTGCAATTGCCCTGTTCACTGAGTGTCTCACACAGATACAGCCATGCTAATACTAATGTGTTTAAGTGTATGAAAAAGCTGAGTGCTTTGAGTGTCCCTCTCCATGGCGAGCTGCTCTTTGAAGGCTTATGGGCTAAAGTGGCAGGAAGGGGCTGCTGATGTCAAGGCAATCATATCACCCAATTGTACTTCTGCAGGAAACAAGGCTGCTCTCAAGGAGCAGAACAGGGGCAGGAATGACAAAGTCACTGAGTCACACACATTCCGACAGCTGAATGTAATGTAGCAATGAGGTTTCTGGGCACACACACTACTATGGAGGTGCTGATAAGTGAAATATTGTCAGTTTCTGGGACTTTATTGAGCCTGATAATAATCTGTGGTATACACTTTTCTGATTGCATCGGACAGACAAAAAGCACAATCCTACAAGGAGTTTTAAAGTCTCTTTGCTGAAAGTGCCACTGTACTCGTTATGTAAAGTGTACTACTTACTAAGTGGAAGTACTGGCCCAACATCACCTGAAATAGACCCTGTGAACACTGTGCTGTTAAAGCTGCCATTTGCTTCATTAGCTGTTGTAGCAGCTGATGGAGTGAGCCGGCTGCTGTTCCCTTATGAGCTTGTCTCAGCCCTCACTCATATATGTTAAACTGTGAGGTCTGGAGGCTGGGACAGGTGCCAGCTTCTGAAAAAACTCTCGGATGGACTGTGTTGTTTTTGGGAAATTTGCCCTTTAAGGAGGTTTAATCTATAGGCAACTTCATAACAAAATGACCCGAATGTTCCCTTGTGGGGCCCTCGGCATTGGTTTCACAAGATCAGGCTGAGGGGTCAGAGAGGGACAAACCAGACTGTCAGTGTGTTGTCCTTATATGTCTGTGAATGTTTACAGGTTTTCCACACATTCCCTCAGATGTATGACATTCAATGATGGAAATCGTTTCACTGCTATTTGGGGGTTCTGGGAGTATGCCAACCACTTGAACCTTGCCGGACCAACTTGGAGCATTACATCTGCTTCTGAACTGACATTATGCTCATGACTTCTGGTGACAGGCTGTTTGACTCACTTGTTCAAAAAGGTCAGCGTTGCAGCAGGAACCGGGATCTATGTAGCTATGAATAAATGATGGAATGCTGTTTTAACCTAATACTCATGCTCACTGGAAAAACATTCTGTTTGGAGCATCCTTTGCTAAAGAAGCATGTGGTCCCTTTAAAAGATAACCTCAGCATTTGATTGATGACATGTAAAGTAACCTATAAGACCTACACAGAGTTGCTTATATGTCATAAGGTCAGTTGAAGCGGACAGAGTCAACATGTCAATATTCAGAAGATATAAAGTTCAGCCAGTCTTACTCTTCACACAGTGGCATCACTGTGATTGTACGATTTAAGTTAATTTGCAGGTCAGACACACGCCTGCAGCCAACAATTTTATGACAGACACTTTTGCACGCATGCATATGAGAAATAAAGCTGCACTTTACTGCGTGGAGCTGATCCATCAGCTGATCCAGATACACATTCTGCATGTGACACTGTCTTGATTTCCTCTGGGTCGTGATAAAAAGCAAAAAGTAAGATGGAAGCGTGAAGGGGGGTTGTGAGCAAAATTAATTTATACCTAATTACCAGCACAATCAATATCAAATTGAGTCGATATGCATCCTTCATGACTTAACTAGATATCAGATAGCCTGTGTAAGCAATGCACTGCATGATGATATGGTGGATAAAGGTGATTTGAGGCACTTTCCAAGATGCGAGTTGAAGGAGTGAGTCCTGAATTATCTGATCTGTTGGCTGTTGCAGTTTGGCAGCGTTCCCAACTCTGAAATTGAGTAGACACAGAGGTAAAGTTGTTTTTTTATTGTCAGGGGTGCCATACCTCGTTGGATCCATCATGAAGCCAAAATGCATCATTTGCAAAATGCATCTGAATGTCCTTTTTAATAGAAAAATAAACAAGAGGTGGCACTGCCCATGAGTGCAAGTGTACCATCAACATAAGATGATCAACAGCGAGTTGTCCAGTTTAGTATTCGTCACATTATCTGGGGGTAAATCCCTGAATAATTTGTGTTTTCACACGGCCAGAAACCGTCCCTGAAGTGTACGCCGTCCTGTGTGAACATCTGACCTCGCTGCTTGCATTGTGATAGCGGATGATGGACAGTTAATGTGATGCGGCAGGTCATTCTGGTGATGGAGCACAATGCTACTGTGAGGTCACAGGTTCGATGCCTTTGATGACCAGTGCTGCTGAAATGCCCTGAATGGATACACTGACACGTCGCTTGTGGACGACCCCCTGACCTGATGCCTGTGGTGCGGTGCATGTTTGCACGTCTCCAATTGAGATAGCTAAGCTTTTTGTTGGGTGTTGATTGCTTGGAGAACATTCAGAATGTGAAATCCAGAGAGCATTTTAATATTTAAACATTGAAACACATCATTTAGGTTCCAAAAATAATACAAGCAAAATGAATATTCATAAACAGCCTGTGTGTCCCTGCTGTAATGGGATGTAGAGGGGGAAAAAAGGAAACACAAATGAGTGTTTATCTAATGCCAAATAGTAATTGTAGTCATGAAGGTCATTGGAACATGGGAAGGGAAGAGTGAAAGTGATAGGTTTAACATATAGTGAGTATCAAATTTACAAGTATTAATGCCTGTGCAATGCTTATCTGAGTTCCTTTCAGTGAGTTGGACCACTGTGACCAGCAGGAGATGGAGTTATATATCATTGTAACACATTCCCTCCCCTGTGCAAGGTCGTGTTTGAATGTGTGTGCATAGAAATGACATTTCCACTTTTTACTGCTTGTTTGCAGACCCACTGCTGCATCTTGGCCCTGTTCCCTGGACCAGACTCAAGCTCAGGCTCAGCTGTTGGAAGTAACAATGGACAGTCCTGCAACTAGCTACTTTCTACATTCTGCATGTGCGCATGCTTGGACAGTGCATTCAGTGCACACGGTTGTCAGATTAGATGCAGCACATATGCACTCATGCTCAATGAGAAAGCACAGCCGGTTGATACCAGAGTTCTACAGGGTGATATATCTGTATCAGACACCAAAGGTGGTGAAAGAAACTGATGAAATTAGCAGTTTTACTGATGAAAATATAGATCACCATCACACTAATGAACTGTTTTTATCGTATCAGCCAAGTGTGCTTGTAAATAAGCCGCAGACTAAATCTGAACATTAAAGAGGAACTTCTGCATGTGTTTTCCAGGAGGAAATCGCGCTTGGCGCTCACGCTGTCTGAAGGTCATGAATGGCTGGGGCAATGGGGTAGATGATGAATATACTATTATACTCCGATATAACATGATTCAGAACAGTGTGTTAGAAAAGACAGATTGAAACACTTTTTTGTGTGATATTTGATCTGTATGTCAGCCTCAAAGGGACTGAAATATATAGTGAAATTGTTTTCAGTTATGTGGCTGAAATTCAGCAAAGGTCAAACACAATCTGTTGTTGTCATTTCTCATGTCTTTCACGCATCGTCCCTGGAAGTTAGCAGTCATTTGAAGGAACAATAACAGGCAAAGTTTTCGTGGCTCATATTGTCCTCAGGGATCACAATCTTGCCACAACTATTTTATAGAGTCAGGAAAAGTTATTTGGAAGCTCCTTGACTGTCCTTGGTCAGCTGTAGATGAATCATGCATTGGATCAAGTTAGAGCTGCCATCCTCCTGGGTGCTCATCATCTACTGTCATCAACCTTATATTCCAACTGCTGCCCTGCGTCAGTGATCACAGGTTCCCTCAAAGGGTTGTCACGGACACTGCTGTGCTCCTTGCAGATCAAAATCCCATGGAATTGTGCTTTAGTCAATGACAAGTCCCTTCCTCACTCTGCTGCCTCAGCAGCTGGTACTTGTTGCCGCCCATCTGTTGGGGTATTGTTCTTGTGACTGGTGATCCAGAACCCATTACCATCCCACCTTCTCACATGGACTTTTTTTTTTTTTTTTTTTTGAATATGGACCTGTCTTGTAATATGATGGATTGGACTGAAAGTAAATTAGACTCAATGTTTGCCAGATGATTGGACAACTGTGCTGTTTTTCTCATTTCAGACACTAGACAGTAAAAGATGTACTTCACAGCACATGAATGCTGCTGCCACTCCACTGCATTAGCTGGCGTTTGCAGATCTGACTTGTTTAACCAGCTGTGCACAAACTCTCTGCTGCTCTTTCATTTGAAGAATTATCCCTCTGCTGATTCCTTCTAACTGTATCTTTCCTCGTATTTATTCATGTGATCATTGTTCAAGAACAGGTGAGCCTCTTGACCCTTACTGCTCCTACCCTGACCCCGCAGCAGGCAGATAGCATTCATGTTGGCAGCACCATCTGCTTGGAACAAAGAACATAAAGGCTAAAAATAAATGCTAACTCCACCTCGTCTGTACTTTTGTTGGTCATGCTATCGCTTGAGGTCAGTGTGAATTTAAAATAATTGAAACTGATGAAGTACAACTCAGCCAGGATGTCCCTTTGGGGTCACCTTGATGAGGCTGAGCAGGTAAGGAAGGAAGGTTAGAAGGTTCCATGAATTATCAATGGTTTGAATAAAAGCTTCCAACAAATACAGACAAATACAACATCCCACTCGATATCCCTGGATTGACAATGTTATTGACAACCGACCACAAATTGTCTTTATTGACACCAAACCTGGCTGCATATGACTGCCGTCAGCTAATTAGCGCAAATGACAGCAATCAACTCAAACTGATTGGCTAGTCTGAACGCAAACTGCACCACATTGATTGCAATCTATGCTGCCTTTGACACAGCATACCAGTCTAGTCGCTGGCAGACTGCCATTCTGAAACATGGTGCTTGATTTCAAACAGTCGGCTTCATTTTGTGTGATTAAGGCAACATCAGGGTGATTTTAGAATTTGATTATTCGCCCATGTGGTTGTCCATGGCTCAACTCATGGGAGCATGTTTTGCTGTGAATACGTAACCCATTCAGAGCAGTTTGGCTTTTAGTGCATCATAACATGTAATATTTAGTATTACACTAAAGAGAAAGTCACTCCTTGACATGTGTATGTCTGTTTGGTTGATGAAAGCTTGTGCCACACGTATATACAGTATGTTTATATGCTTTACTGGTGAAAGTCATCTGAGATTCCTTCTATAGAAAAGGAGGCAGTAAATAATAATAATTAAAAAAAAACCCACAAAAACATTTCAAAATACATCCTCATTGAGCAGTACTTTAGTGTGGCTACCACTCGCAGAACAGTTGCTCATGTTCTCCCAAAGCTCAGTCCAAGGTGTAACGATTTGCTTTAACAATGAGAGATTTTGCCTTCAAGTGGACCTGGAAGTATATCAAAGAATAGGTTCCTGATCTTGAAAGGGTGCACAATTTCATTGCCTGTAGTGTGTTGAAGGATTAGTTCATAAGCCTTTAAAACTTCCTCAGGTTCAGACATGTGCAATTACATACAATGTCATTCGAAGCAAAAAAAGTCACCACTAGCACTCAGCGATATTTTTCTTTCTTTCTTAGTTTTTTTTTTTTTTCATTTTTTGGAGTTTGAAAAAAAAGCAGCTTATGTTAAAAGCAGGATTTAAAGAAGAGAACTATTCATGCTACTTAAGTCGTCCTCAACTCAAAACAAGGTCCCATTAACTCACAAGTGTACCTTTTTGTAATCTTCCAACAGAGACAGGAAACACTTGATTCTCATTTAAAAGTCATGGTCCATGAATTAAAGTGTATGTCGGCCAGGTAAGGGTTTTAGCTTGGGCTGCACGCTGATAGAAAAGTGCCTGAAACGTGCAATATAATTTTGTATTGTTTTATTTTTATTATGTGTAGACTGACTCCAGACTTCTCTTCTCTTCTCTCTCTGACCTCTTTTCAACGTGAGCATGGAGTTCAAGCCATTATGTTCATCAATGGCAGTCACTGCATTACATCTCAAGACTGTTTTTCATGCTCTTACCTGTTCGCTAATAGTGTACTACAATCTCAAAGAGTTTTCCACCTTAAGGTTCCATTTCAAATATTAGTGCCTCGGCTGCATGTCGGCTAATTCAAAATGCCTGAAATCAATTTTCAGCACTGAGTTGATGGCTTTTGATGGTCCTGGTATCTCCTCCTACTCAATCATCTGGGGTCTTTTAGAGGGGAAGAGTAATTCAACTACCACTCCATGAATTCTATTACATGCTGCTGGCTTTGGCTGTCAAAGTGCTGTGGCTAATGAAGAGCTCCTGGTACCTGACAGCCTGCTTTGGATTTCTGCTGCAGCACGACAATGAGATCTGTAAGATCAACATGCAGCGTTATGTTACTTCATAATGTAGACTGAGTGTATATGTATGTATATTTATTTTTTTAATGTTGCATTTCATGTTTGTCTTATTAATGTTTGCTCGCTTGACTCCATACACTGCTATTAGCTAGTTAGCATGTCATAACCCTACCAGCCACGGCAGGATGTAAGAGGCCAAACCAGTTGGATAGATACAAAAACACACATTTGTTCAGCTCAATAATCACCAACGCTACCATTTCTATCTCCATCAGGTTGTGTTCCTTTCTCTCTTACTTTCATACGGACAATTTTGTCAATCTAAGCAAAGACCTGACATTCAAGATCAAGTCTCAATTTGATTTGCTGGAAAAGCGAGTGTGTAGTTGTCTGAGATGATAAAAAGTGACACTTGCAAGGAGTGCAAACAAGACTTTCTTGAAAAAATCAATGATGTTTATTGTGTGGACAATTTCCGTGACCGTGGACAGCTGAAATGAGAACCGACATTTGAATTCAGCCTGTAATGCTGACGGCATGCGATGGTGACTCCCTAGGCCCCCAGTGACCTCGAGTGCATGCAAATGTTACACGCTCCTCTGTCCATAAGGAAGAGTTGAATGACGCATCAGGCTTCCTGCCAAAGCTCAGAGACAGGGGAAGGAACACACACACACACACACAGAAATACCAATGAAACCCTTTTTACTACCATGCAGACAACTTCCTCTAAGACATAATTTCACATATGTGGAAGAAATACATAAACATGAACTGACTCAGCCCTTGGCCATGTTGAGGTTACACATAACACCCTCGAGGAGGTCCTGGCTGGGTCATGCAATTAACCTGGCTGTGTGTGTCCAGATCAGCTGTTTTGAGAAATCTCAGGGGATATATCAATCACAGGCAAGTGTCCATAGTAATGTGTGTGTGTGCGTGTGTGTGTGCAGTCTTTGATTATATAGATTCTCTGGGATTATGCACAGAAAAAAATGTGTGAAAAAAAGTGTTCATGCATATTGGAATAGGCAGAGGTCTTTGTTTCGGTGCACCAGCCACGTTTAAGGTTTCAAACCTTCTGAGGAGACGTGTTGCACACACCTGAGTGGGAATTTTTGTGTTTTTTAAATTCATTAATTCATTCATTTATTTTGTCCTTTTATGACCAGAGACACAACTAAACCTGTTTAGTTAAAGTTGTTGCTTACATTCTTGTGCTTCAATGGTTTCGACTTACAGACTAAAACTGGTGATGAAGCAAAGGGCCAACTATAATTAACCTCTTAATGTTTTGGCTTTGTTTCACCTCCTCAAAACAAAACAAAACAAAACACACCCACACACACACACAGTTAAAAGTGAGAGACTTTGAAATATAGTTTTCAGTTAAGCCAAATTACATTAAGATAAATATGTGGTTGAGCACAAAGGGTTCTCAGACCCTTTCCAAAATGAAACAAAACAAAACAAAACAAACGCACATCCGTACACTCTCAGCAAAATATGGGCTTGGCTCAGCAGAGCTAAGGAGACAGATTTTAAATTGGTCGGTCACAGGATCAAGTCCAGTGATACAGATGTTGAAATTTGATAAAATACATGAGTAGATTCACAAGACATAGTGGGTAAACGAGTGATTTCTGTTTCCACCCAACAAGCACATTTGATCACTGGCCAAAAAACCCTCTTCTGTCCAGTGTTTTTTTTTTTTTTTTTTCAAAACATGAATGTGTTCTCAGATTTTGCGGATCAATAATTTGACTGTTTTAAAAAGCTACATCTGAAGACAAACATCCTCCGGGATTGACCTGAAATAAACTGACATCCTCATATTCGCTGTCTGTGAATTAGTGAGTGTGTGTGAGGCTGATGTTTGTTTTCACAGACAACACACTGAAGAGATCAAAAACTGCCATGCGCTCTGCAGGAAGCTGCCATGCCCACAGATTCTAATTCCATCTTTTCTGTATCCTGGTATCAGTTCAGTTCAGCTGGGAATTTAACCTGCATGCACTTATAGCAAGTTGACAGCACCGGCAATGATGTTTTAGTAGCTTAGTTGTCGAAGATGCCCCATTAGATTCTGTTGTTAATGTTTTATATGGATGCTCAAATATGGCTTTGCTCATGAATAATGCATCACTCAATATAGCAAGAGCCTTTTGTCTTACAAGCAGACATGTATGTCATGCTTTGACATCAATAGACGCCATGCATAGTTCATTCATTCAACAAGTCATTGCATTTTTTACATATTAGCTGTCATTAAATGTGGAGCAGTTAGGCTAATGCTGCAATCATTTACAATTATTTTAGCCAGCCTTGGTTTAAGTGCAGCTCCTAATTACCATCGGCCTTCCAAGGCCATTATGGCCGCTAACTCAGTAATGTAATTGACTCTTCGTACTGGGCGTCGGGACGTGGAGCAGGCTGCCGGCAGTGTCTTCTGAGCTGGACATGGAGGTGGCAGCGATTAGAGGAAAAACAAACTCGGTCAACTTCAATAGAACCAGGTCCTTGAAATACTGTCAATTGCAACTCCTTAGTATCGCTGTAACACAGAGCTCAGGTTGCTGTTGGTGGCATTTTTGGCAGGTGGTTGTCAGAGGCTGTTTTCATTTACCACAAATTCTGACTGCATAATGAGCAGCATGAGGATTTTTTGGTCTGAATCACTTCTGCTGTTTCAATTGTTGCTGTAAATGTTCGCATGTTCAATGTCTTTATTTGCTTTTCATCCAAACGGTGTGAATGTTTACTGATAATACAAAATTATTAAGAATGGAAGCCATCCATTGAAAACAATGTATGATGAGATGTAGTATGAACATCACGATCACTCAGGAACAAATGTCACTTAATTGGAAAGTATAGATTTTTTTGAGAGCTATTCGTTACTTGCCGGCCACCAGTCACAGGACAGTTATTAAGTCCTTGTGAGGATTCGCCTTCATAGGTCTTGATTAGCTGTTTCCGATTAATTGCTGTGACAACAGGGAATCTGTTTTTCTTTTGCTGCTTGTTTATGAGGAAGTGGGGATTGATCAACTGGGACAATCAAGCCTGAGATGTGGTCAATTGGACACACTGTTTGAAGCAGTAGCAGCATGGGGAATATATATATACACACACACACACACACACACACTCACACACACACAAATATATGTGGCCTGCTATATCTGGCCTGCTTTTATTCCACACATTTGTCACTTGTCCCCTAATTTAGCAATCATCTGGACACAGCTCATGAAGGAGTTGTCATGTACCAAAATGAGTGCTTTAGCAGCAAACGCTCACGCTCTTGAAGCAGCCGAAAGCTATTAATAAAAGCCTTATAATAACATAACATAACAGTAAGTGACTTTTGCTACTGTTCTTATTCACCATTTGGTTGCAATGTCTTATCAACGGCAACAAATCACTACTTTTTATTCTACCAGATGTGTCTGGTTTGACATTCAAAGCAATGTTTGCAATCCTCTGTCGGTTTCAGCTATCTTATTTCTCAATTTGTTTTTGTTTAACTTTGGAATGTATACCAATGTATAGGTGTGGGAGGGTTGCATTATTGTAAGCTGCATGCAAAGACAGAAAGCAATACAATGCATGCTGTTGAATCCTTTTCAACAAATATTGAAGACATGGGACCTTCACCCCTGACCCATACAGCTCTACTGTTAGCTGAGGCATTAGATAAATTGGAGTAAGGATACATGCCGAATAATAGTAGGTTTGGGGAAATTTGCACATTATTAACACAGTGAGACCCTTGACTGACCAAAATGTTGGACAGCTGTCCGCAATAACAATTAGCTGTGCCTAACCAGCAGTGGTGAAAGGTAAGTTATGAAACCTGCTCCCTGCAGCAGCAGTCTCAAATTTGTTTTTGCACACTGAACCTGCCTTGCCATTATACATATTTAGAAGTGGAAACCAGAAAAATGACAAAACCAAAATAGATTCATAATGCAGACTATATGATAGAGGAGCAGGGGGAAACAGATTTAATTCAAGAAATTAATATTAATCTATTGATTCATACTATCTTGAATGGACTTGCTCAAGTAATAACAGCACTTTTTCACAATTGTTTTTTTTTTTTTTTTTACACCTAGTAAAAAAAAAATCAAAGCAGTTCAATCAGAACGAAGCGAGGAGTCCTACAAATTCAAAAGAGGGTAGTAGCTTCAACTCCAAGTGGAGAATGTGGACTGGAGGACCGTCCATGTTATGACGGGCAGTAGCCTGAGGTTTTTAGCAGACCCAGGGGTGCAGGAATCACAACAGAAACACGATCAGCGAGATCAAGAAGGGATTTATTACACTAACAGGAATAACAAACACAGAAGCACGACTAAACAGAACGGAACACAAAATCAGCAGAGAACAAAAAAATCACTACACCGTGGCGAGCGGGGGCCAGGAAATAACTGGTACGAACAGGGCGGAAACGATGATAACCAAAAGAGCTCCACAACGACGGGAGATACAAAAACCGAAAATAGCGCACAACGGCGGAACAAAACACGGGAGATATTAGAACTGAGGATCACACACGACAGTGGAACAGGAAAATGAACACGACAACGAGCGGACAGGCAACGAGAAAACGACGAATGATGGGGGGAGAGTTAGGCGAAAAGCACAAACAATCTGGCACTCATGACAGTCCATAGATGGTTTGTAGGGATGAGTGACCTTTGACTCTCAGAATTTTCATTGCATGCTGTCCCAGACAGCTGATCAGAGCATTCAGCTGTACAGACACATTTTGGAAGTGTATGAAAGGCCACTTTCATACACATGCACAAACCTGCATGTAGATCAGTGTTGGAAAGGATATTTATCTATTGAGACCAATCAGCAATCTTTCTGCTGTCTTTTGGAGAAAAGAGGAATGATAGGAGGCGGAAGAATAAAAGTTTTCCAGGAGTGAGTGTGAGAGGACAGCAGTGTTGGAAGATGTCCTCTACACACTGATTAATTCCAAACCCAATGTGATTTATGGCCCCACCACGTCTGTTTTGTAGGTCACTTTGGTGCCACATCACTCAAGCTGTGCAAACAAGTCTGCTATCTGTGTTGGTTAACCATAAAGACACACAGTCCACACAGAAAAGGTGTTTGATTAGAATTTTGGAATTTCCTCATGCATGAGATCTCATTTAAAAGATGTCTTTTATAAGTGGCCACACACACACAAAAGCAACCACATAAAGGAAACCCCTTTTTTTTTTGACACTGGAACTATTGGTGAAAAAATCATTTTAAATCATCAGTTTAAAAGATGTCCCAGTTTTGTCCCAGTTCTGTTTCAGCATTTTAGTGCAATAATAAGTGATTATATTGTACTTACCTTAAAAGAAATATGTATTTCCTGTTCGGCTTTGGCTTCCAGCATGATTTTCTGCAGATGCCCTTTTGTGTCAGACATATTTGCCAGTGAGACCTGTATGATGATAGCACCTCTCATGTCCTCTTCCTCCAAATCTGTTTGCTGTTTTCAACCTACAGCCCTTGAGAAGGTTGATTGATTCTGGACTTCACTCTTTCTGATGCAGCCACTCTTATTCTACTTCTTTGCAAAGGGAACGTGTTCTGATGGCCCAACATTTACCTTGTTCTGTGCATCTTGTGTTAAATCACATGGTGAGTATCTGGTGACTTGGACAGTTGACTGTCTGTCACATAAGATGCTCTCCAGCCAACTGCAGACCTCCTTGTCTGAGACATATATTAGTTGTCCTTGGCAATGTAATAGCCTCAATGACGTTTTGGGATCAAGCGAATTTAATGGAAATATCTGACACCACTTTACCTTGAAATACCTGACGTCTGCTACGTCATGTAGCAGTGCTGCAGAGGGGGAACACAAGTTCATCTCAGATTGCAATTCAGAGACAGAGGGAGACTTCAAGCTTTTCTTCGTTCATTTTTCATTGGGAAAAGTTTGGACAGCTTAAGACTAAAGTAGACTGAGTCCCTTCTGGCTTAAGTGATCCTTTTATTTCCCATTGTTGTAAGCCCCCCCTCTTGATTTTCTTTTTTAAAGGTGCCTGTTTAATGTCATTGTATCAGTCTTACCATTGTTCAATGTTAAAATCAGTCAATATTAGTTTTTAATCAGAAATACATGTAATGGAGTTACACACATGGAAAACAATCACTCCACGTAGAAGGATAGACGGTGTGAGGTCAGCTTCAGAAAGTTGAAACAGATGCTTAACCAAACGTTGATGTTTTTCCCTTCTGGCGAATCATATAATGGAGTCTGTCTTCTCCAGCTTCTCTCTCTCTCTCTCACACACACACACACACACACACACACACACACACACATACAAACAAGAAGCACGTACTATGCTATTGTCCTGTCCAGTCACTGGTTTTGGCAGCTTACTGCTTTTGGACGTCCAGTTTTAAATCTGATTCATACACATTGTAATGACATTTCTCTTTGTATACTGTGGCTAATGTGGACTTCTTTTTCAAGGGGGCGGGGCACAAGTTATACGTGCTAAGGTTTGAGTTATATATGTATATTTTAGTTTTATAGTGTGTTGATTTAAGTCATATTCTTGCCACGTTACTGGTGTCATAACTAGTATCATTACTAGCTCTGTCATCCAGCAACTTGAGTAATTTAGGTGTGAGTGCTGGCCAGGACGCTGATGACATTTTTGTGTCTCTCATTTCTCAACTGCGATGATTTACATGCCCTCGTAATCATTGATTATACGGGGGGCGCAACATAAAACATAGTGACCAAGGTAGTAGCACAAAAAAAAACAGCACAAAACACATAATTAAACATAATTTCATTGGGTTCCATGGCAATGACAAACCATTAGTTGACAAGCATAGCAGTTATGAATCTTATTGATAAATAGACATAATTATTTCAAAGTCCTTTACAGCAGAGGATGCATGCTGTGCCTCTCCATGAGCTCCGACCTCAAAGGGCAACTTAAGATGTCATCATCCAAAGTGTGTTCAGAGTGTTCAGGGTCATAGTGCCTATATTAGCTCTTGTCATCTGGCCCAAAGGCGTGTTCCGGTCCATCTGAGTCATCTGGGAAGCACTGTCAGTCCTTCATTTACACTTATTCTGGAAAACTTCCAAAGGGAATCAAAGGAGAACTTGGAATTCTCCACCTGTGCCAGCAACTCATCAAAGCGTTGAGTGTAGCAGAGGCCCATGCTGCAGTTTTACACATTTGCACGTTATATATATATAAATAAATGACTGGTAAAGGATGGAGTCACTGAAGGTGCTACTTTGGTATTTAGTGCATACAGAACAGAGCGGGCCTATAACATGTATCGTTGAAAACTTAATCACAGGTGTAAGTGGTTGACCCTCGTTCTCGTGAAGGATTAGTCAGTAGATCATATTGTACAGGGTTGTGCTGCTGCTGGACTTATATCTAATCTAATCATACCCATTAATCATTGTCGTGATGGGAAGTGGTGTTGGTTTATTTTATATTTGAATATTTACTGACACACTCTGAAGTGAGGGAAACATGGCAGGCAAATGGGAATCCAAAGTCTTTCTGCCAGGAGAAAATGTGTGTATGTATTCATTGATTAACTGATGCAATCATTGTCGGTAAGAAGAATAGATGGTGTGGAAAAGTTTGGCTACCAGATCCAGTAGTTTCATGATTGCATTAACACAGAAAATGTTTGTGGATGCAGGGGGAGAAACAGCTGGCACGGTGCAACTGAGTTGGGCAACCACTTCAATAGTCCAGCAGGGTGCAGACAAAATGTTCCATAAACAGGCAAAGATCCTTGTCATTTTGTTCTTGCCAGGGCCCTCAAGAAGCTCTTTAAAATACCAGTAAAGACTGGTACAAAGTGCTCCATGTTTTCACAGGTCATAGTATATATATATATTTTTTTTTTCACCTGTCCTGTCTGACAATTTGACGATCAGCATGGTTTGCTGGATGCCCTCGGACGTCAGACAGTTTTCTGTGTGGAGCTCACTGCACCTAGTTGATGGCAGAACCTCCACCATTTCTTAAACTTTTATTGAATTGTAAGCGCACGGAGTGAATGAATGTAAGCAGAGTGGGGCTTCCGGGCCGGAATGGACTGGCAACCTATGGGAAAGAGAGAGCGAGAGGGGAGGAAAAAAAAAACAGAGGGGAGTGGAGGGGGAGGGGAGTGAAAGGTGTGGGAAAGACACAGACAGACAAATGGACAGACAACAGAAAGACAAAGGAAACAAAGCAACTACAGCAGATCAACAACTTGAGAGGAGAAACAACTATGTGAGAACAACTATAGCAGGTCTGAGGGTTAACAATACCTGTGACAATGGGGCCCTGGCAGACAACCACAACAACAACAACTTTGTTTGTATAGCGCCCCCCCCCAAGGGAGGCAGACCCCCCACCCATACGCGGGCCAGGGCGCTGAGCCCCCAGGTGCGGCAGGCCACGAGACCGGAGTCCAGACCCGGGCGGAATCCAAGGCACCCTTCCACGACACACACAAGAAGGCAGACCCTGCCTCCCGCCTACCCTAAGGCCCACTAATATCCCCTCCTGCCACCACCCCCCCCCCATCCGCAGGGCTGAGAAGGCGCAGAGCCCCACCCAGGGGCGCGCATGGACAGACGCTACAGACCCCGCCCAGCCCCCCAGAGGACACAGGCCCCAACGAAGAGCCACCCCACCCCCAGCACAGACAGGCCCCAACCCAGGGACAGCACAGCCCACAGGCGCACATGGCCCGGGGACCCCAGACCCCCCGCAACCGCTTACCACTGAGATCACAGGTCAGATCTAAGTGGTTAGAAGTCTGGACACACATCTGGATGAAGAAATAAATCATTAAGCGCAGTTAACCACGTTACTCCCCACCATGGTCATATCCTCAAGACGTTTTCAAGTATTAAGCCTGAAATGAGGCCAATATGGATGAGATGGATGTGAGGCAATGGCAGGTTAAGCTGTGTGCTTCGAGTATCTTAGGTTCTGAGAGCACTCTTCAAAGGGTTATTCTAATTTATTCACAAACCAACTTAATGCCTTTTTGTCAAATTCACAATAATATTAGAAGCTTTCTTCTGACCACTGAATTAATTAAGCCAATACCAAGCAACATCAAATTCTCAAATCTCAATTTTAGGTGCAGGTGAACAATTCAGTTCACCTGCTGACAGGATGAAGTCTCCGAGTATGACATGTGGGACAATTGTGCAAGTGATTATACTGTCACATGCAACTGATTTCATATCATTCCATGCAGTGATGCTGCTTGTTCTACGTCTCAGCGATATTGTCTCATCATGGAAACACCCTTATTCTTGTCCAGTCACAGGAATACATTGCATTCTCCTGCAAAGTGCCGACTGGGTCAGATCCCTCTCAGAGGGCTCTGAGACATTCATGCGGCCGTCTGTCATTACAGATAGCTTCCTTCGAGGCCACCTCGCCCTGCCCATTGCCAGCTCCACTTGATGAAGCTGCACTTATTTAAAGAACCATTTGAAGGCTGTCGGACATAGCTCACATTCTTTTGACCCCCTACGGGTCAGGACCTCTGTTTGGTCAGCCTGCTCTTTACTCCTCATTCATCTGATCTTGGGAGGACCAAGGCAAGGTGAAGGGGACTGATAGATGCACTGCGCCGAGGGAGTAAAGTATTGTAGTCCTTGCGGGCAACAGAGATGAGGTAGAGGTTTGTAATCTCGCTGATCAAATTTACTGGGGATCCGCTCCCCACTGCCATCTATATACGGGGGAGTAATGGAGTCTACCACGAGTGAACATAAGAGCTCTACTCCATCACCGACCCTCCAGCATATCTCAGACGGCTGATCAACCGTCCACTGACAGGGAGAGAAAACAAACAAACAAAACTATTACAAGGATGATACAGACAGTTTGAACCAACATTCAATATTGTTTAATTTACAAAATTTTGGCCCATTGTGTGTGTGTGTGTGTGTGTGTGTGTGTGTGTGTGTGTGTGTGTGTGTGTATGCATTGTCTGTAAGTAAAAGCTAGATGATATCAACAGAGAGAAAAAAAAGCTGCTTTTGTTCGGACTCCACGTACGAGGAGGCTGTAGCACTGTAGTCTGTGACAGAAAAGAATGAGATCGATCAATATCGCAAAGTTTCAAACTACATATTTTTTAATATTTTTGGAAAAAAATTGCCAGATTAAAATCTTACAATTTTTCACTGTCACTGTGACCTTCCCCTGAACAAAAGCAAGAGCGAGTTTGAGTTTGTCACATTCCACAAGCTGTACGATTAGATTACAGGTCATTTGGGAAAGCGATGATCTAACCTTGTTTGTGGTATTTCATTCACTTTTGTTTCACATGTCGACACATACAGCAAAAATGATGCACGGTCAAAGAGAGGATGTTTTGTGAAGCTTTTACCCTGCTGCTCTCCAATTATTATAATTAGCTACTTCTGTGCAATTCTCTTGTTGTATTCAGGTGTATTCTCTATAGCCCTTGAAGGACGGTTGTTGCTTTGTATAGCCAACAAGTCTTCAGTGGATTATGCCAAACAAAACATTCTCCAGTCAGGGGTCCTTGTTTTATAAGCCTGATAGCAAACAATGTTGGAATCAGTTAGTATGATGTACATTACACTGAGTTTCTGTTGCCTGTGGAGATATTGAGTGCAGTAATCTGTCCAGAAAATCATCTTTCTCTGTTTCTAATATTCTCACTAATGTTACAGGTCTGACAGGTGAAAATGTCAGCAAATGTTATTAGTTAGTGAACATGAACAGGACAAAGATCATTATTCTGCTGGTGAAAGGGTACATCACAGAGCTCTGCTCTGCTTTCCATCAATAAGTTGAAAGAAACTTAAAATAATGACACTAATGGTTGGAGGTGAGCTGCAGTTGAAGCTGTTTGTGTCAAGCAAAGTCTTCGTTTTAGATAAGATTTAAAAAAGGTTCCATTGTACACCACAGAATGAGAAGGTTTGTACCTTTCATGAAGTATTACACAGCATATTGAATAATTTGGATTCTTTTAATGGACTAAAGTAAATAGTAGGATGAAAAATTGACTACTGCTTTTAGTGTATTATTCACAAACAGAGGTGTTTTGTTAAGAGATATGTACCATGACCTCTGACGTCTAAAACTAACCGGCATGTCAGGATTGAGAAAAATTCAAATCATTTAACAAATATAGCAGCCGGTTTCAAAATGCTTTTCAATTCTGAGGGTTTTATGAACAGAAAAACATGCCTTTATATTTTCAAGGCGATTTGTCTGCATTTTAATACCGATTTATATCAGGTAATGCATATGAATCCGTCTATGAAAGAGTGTGCCAGTATTTTATCACAGTACTTTTTACTTTGAAGAGATTGTTTCCAAAAATGAAAGTGTCAGTTTAATTGAGTAAAATCCCTCGGGGACAGTGTGTTGCAATAATAAACAAGGCTCAAAGGGGATCACATTCAAGACTCTTTCCCTATTGGAGTTTGCAAGGCTGCAACCACATTCGACAAATCCTCGAGCTTTGGCGCTGGCATTTGATTAAGCCAAACATAAAACAATATGGACGCCAGTGAATAATACTAATAATACTACTACTAATAATAATCATTTATTCGTGATGCACTTTATATTACAGGAATCTCAAAGTGCGACGGAGTAGGAGGACAAAGACATCACCAGAGACATCACTGTCTCTGACATCTGTAGTTTTACTCTGGGGAGCTTTTTTTAATTATCTGCATACACACGATAAAAAATAGAGACCAGCGATCTAGAATTTAAGAGTCCAGCTCTCCTGCTGAAGCACACAAATAAAAGGACAAATACCCTGAGTAAGAATTAAGTGCCCTTTAATGCTCCAGCTAACACCACTTCCTCTCCTTCAAACACTTCTTGTCCTGCGATCCTAAGAGCCACTCTCAACACTGCAAATGGTGCAATCCACTTCTAATAACACTACTCAGTTGTCCATTGAACGTTTTGTGCTGGACATATTTTCATGGTGCTCTTGTTTGTTTGTTTGTTGCGTAAAATGTAAACCAGGACAAAGCAGCAGGTTTGTCCCTTTGCTGTGTTATTACAGAAAGCCGTGTGAGTGATTTGGTCTTAATCCTCTTGAACTGACATGTTTTCACAGGCATCCGAATATCATGTCTTTCTGTTCATTGCATATTTATAGCAATTATTTGCATTATTTTGAGTTTAATTTAGATTAGTTCAAATTATCTACTCAGGATTGGGTCTACCAGCAGAGGCTTCAGAAGAAAAACAAATTTCACATCCCTTTAATCTGTGTGAGCTTCATATTATTATTATTATTATTATTAGTGCTGTCAGTTGATTAAAAAATTAATCAAATTAATTACAGGATTTTGTAATTAATTAATCAAATTAATCGCATTTTAATGTCATATCTGCTAAAGGTCTCCTGATAAAGAATTTGAATTCTAGGATATTAAAAAATTGTGCATGTCTAATCAATTGAATACAGTAAGAAGAGAAGATTTGAAATCCAGTTTTTTATTGGTGAACTGTGCTTCATAAATGAATCCAAAAGTAAAGGTCAAGCACATCCGCAAACCAGTTAGGCCAGGTGCATTATTCAAAAATGTAAAACAAAAGTTGGGTCTGACGCCGCTACCTGGAAAGCATCCTGTAGACCCTCATCTTCAACGATAGAAATTGGCCTGCAATCAGCAGCAACCCACTTTGCGATTGTATTTGTCAGTTTTTCTGTTGTGGATTTGCTCATTCGTTTCCCAAATTAGCGTGGGTTGGCAGAGTGAGCTCCCGGTAGCCGCACTCGCAACGGAGGAACTTGCCTAAGATGTTAAACATTTAAATGGTACGTCAGGCTGGAGTATTTCCGGTGGTAAGAGAACTCATTTTTGCAAAAACTACAACTCACAGCATTTATATTTATCGTCCCGTCTCTGTTCTTTTTGTAAATAAACTTGTCGTCAGTGGCCCGACTGAAGACGCACTTGACTCATCCTCCTGAGTCTTGTCCATGTCTGTTATTGTTGCCCACTGTCTTGTTAATTTGCCGGCGCAGGTGACATAGCACGGCCAAGAAGACTACGGGTCCTTCAATGGGCCAAAATTCAAATGCGCAAGCATTGGCTCGCCATTATTATTATTGACATTATTATTATTGTTATTATTATTATTACACAACCTTGCAGAATAAGTTCAGCCTGTCATGCATGTGTTCAGTATTCACTCAAACTCTCACACAGTATTTTTTCACTTCAGATGTGAATTTGATCCAATAAGATTTCTGTTGGAAGGAAAGAACTTCCTCCCTCTAAAACTGTCACCACATCCTTTTTTGTTCCTTACTCCTGGCAGCCATCAACAGAGTCTGTGATCTTTTATTCTTTCATTTCGGCTGTGTTCCCCCAAATCCATCAAACATAATAAATAAACGATCAAATGTGAACAACACTCGCTGTTGACATAAATCACCTTGGATTGATGTCAGGACCAAAGATTTATCTATAGATGAAATGCCCCTTGTTGATTAAATATGCAGCTTCATGGTGTAACCTCAGGGGATTGGCGTCTCTGTAAGTGGTTCCGCTTTGAATGACTTTGATACTTTAGCACAGCCAGGTTGCTGTTTTTATTTCAAGTTGAAAATCCACTAACGCAGTAGAAGTTGAAAAAGAAGACGACTTGATGCCTCAAGACGGATTCACCAGAGTAGCTGAGTGCCTTTGTAGCTCTGAGCACATTTGGCAAAACTTTTATTTTTATTTTTGTTCCTTTTCCATACAAAGACAGAGATAAAGAAACAAAAAGTAGACAAACAACCAAATACAGACAGGCTTGCGTTTGTCTTTTGTTGGTGTGTGTGTGTGTGTGTGTGCGCAGTTTGGTGTTTGAGTGCTGACAAGTCAATAGGAGTTTCAGGTTATTTACCTATTTGCTGAACAGGGGCTTGTATCAACCACATTGATGGGCGTTACTCAGTCAGAAGACAATTTCTTAAATCCTGTTTGATTTCATGTGAGATGACTTTATGTACAGTATTTGTTTGTTCCTCCTCTACAGAGGTGAAAAAACATTCACAACACTGAAGTGAGTGAATTTCACCGTTACAATCCCAGTCAGTGCTCACATCTTTCAAATGACCTCCATGTTGAAAAGAAGTGAAGTTGTGTGTAAAGTGGCTGTATGATTTAATACCATAAAACATGCCCTCACATGTCTTCTCCCTGCCGGCTTTTATTTGCCAGTGACTGAACAGAATGTCAGAGCATTCCACCTGAAGAGAGCGGGCAGATGGAGGGGAGTCTCCATTGGAGCTCAAACCTCTTGACAGCATGCAAGTTCAGGAAATGTGCACAAAACGCTCAAAGAGAACAAACTGCGTTATAGCCACGGGATTGTCTGTACAGTGGGCTTACACTGTAAGAAAGGAACACAGGGTCAAAGGTCAGATCACAGCTGAGGAGATTTTTATTTTTCTCCTGTCCTTGAATACACGGTTGCTGCTTCACGTCTGCCTCTAAACAGATTATACGATTATGTAACATTTTTTTCCCCTTCCCCTCATATTTTACTTTCAGCGTTTACGACATGAACATACTACTATACAACTATGGTGAATATGGCGTTTGATGATATTTATAAGTTATCAACTTATCAACAACACACATTCCTTGCTTGATTTAACATTTCATAAATTTACAGTGTAGTAGTACGTGTAAATCTAATCATGATATTCACTATAAACTTCTCTGCTCTCTCCTTATTCTCTCCGTTCTCATGTGGGCCTCATTGTTCTGTTTCACTGTGTTTGTCTGGTCTTGACATGACGTGGTCAGCTTGCAGATACGTCTCCCTCATGTAAACATTCCTTTCCTGAAGTATTCTTAAGTGATCTTATTCCTTGTGTTATAAATTGTTCTCTTCTGCATTCGGTACTCCTCAATTTCTTTCCTTACTATGTTGTCTTAAACTCCTGCGACCGATGCAGTTTTGACCTTCCCAAATGCAGTTTTGTGATGGGACGTAGTGGGGTGATGATGGTTGGGTCTATTTATTTTTTATCTCCCCCAGAAATGCATTTCTATTTTCAGTTATTCTAAGCGGATAGGAGTATAGAAATGCCTTGTCTGAGATGAAGGTTTAGTATGACAAATAGCAGGGCAGTAATGTCTATCTCTACAGTTGTGCAGCCCACTCTCTCTCTTAGAGGTGCACAAGTGGACTGTGACAAATATCCTCTGTTTTAGAACAACAAAGTGAGAATGTTTGTAAGAAGGAGGCTGAGCTGCAGTCGATCGGCTGTAGCTACAGGATTTGAGGGCATGTGACTTGATCTTTTATCAGTAATGCACAATGTCATGGCATGTCAAGGTAAAATATTTTTTTATTTATTTGTATCTCTTTGTTTTGTATGAACACTCTTGGCTCATTTGTATGAGTCCATCGAGAATGTGTGAGAACTATCACTAGTTTGTGTTTTCTAAAGATGATTAATTTACGTTTCAGCACTATGAAGTGAAACGTCAAACAAATGATGGTATCTGTACCAGTGCTCTCACCAAGACGACCTCTGAGAAACCGTCAAACTGCATCTGAAATCAACTGTTCTAAGCCACAGCGGTGATTTGCATGGAAACATAACAAAAGATCTCACTGTGTTCGCCAGCCTCCTCCTCACCCAAGTGTGTTAAACATTATGGGAGATTAATCAGCCTGCAGTTCAGACCAGTCAGTGGTAATTAGGAAGAGCATAATGGGCGGCTGTGTTGTGCATGTTCATGGCAATGGGAAGATTGGTGTGATTCTATGTGTGCCTAACTGGTGTGCTGTGCTGGCCAATTCCTGCAGATAAGTGATACACCTATTTTTCTTATTGGTGCAGTGCATAACAGAGTTAATATCAGCGCATGGTGGCTTTTTTACATTTTTACTTTTTTACATTACACATTTTCGAAAGTGATTCATTTGCAAATAAGTAAAAAACACATGATAAATTGTGATTTATCAGGCATATGAATTAACTACATTTGACCTTTCCCTTCCACTTATAACATTGAATATCCTGTTATTTCAGCCAACACTGTACAGTACATGAAAACACTGATGAACCAGTATTTGTGGCCATATCATAATGTGTTTTATTTTCTCACATATGATTCCAATGAAGCTGGTGTACATTAGGACCAACAGAGACACACACTGCTAGTGATCTGAGCCCTGAGTTACTGGCTTTTTGAGGGTGTAGGTGAGAGATAAAGACAGTATAAGGGGAGCGGGGGGGCTGTCTGATGTCATAAGGAAAGTGAAGCAGGTGGCTAACAAGATGGATGAGCTCCCCACACTGCACTCTACAGGGAGCGTTCCGTGTGAGTAGACTGAAGAAAATATAGAGGTTAGAAGAATGGAAGTGGCCTTACTATTTTTTCTTTTATGACAATGTTATTCAGAGGAGATCATATGCTGTGCATCTTGACCACATGTTACCTTTTCATGTAAGATACTTCACTCAGAACTCATCCACATCATTACAAGCAATCCTCAAAACCAGTGATCAGGGTTTCCTCATGGAGCCTGAGTGCATTTATTTGGCAGATTAGCGTTGATAAAATAATCTGTTATCACATTTAAGTGCTGATGTTGTTGATGTGAAAGAAAAACCTGTTGCTCTTTGGTCCTCTGACACAGCAGTTTGCCGACTGAGCAGACACTGTTCACCAGGGCCGTGATGATACCCTCCGCTCATGAGACAATACAACGCACAATAATTGGGTTTGTGAGAACGAGACGAGATGAGAGTTTTACATTACTTTCAAGAAAACTAAAATGACAAAATATATGATTGCAAACAATATGTGTAAACCTGTAACCCAAGAACTACTCTGTCAGTGCAAACACAGACACATCCCTGCTTACATATTGTTCGTCTTGTCTGTTACTTGGTTGCTGGTTATTGTTTCACTTTTGACTTTGTTACCTGCGCCCATGAGACAGCTAAATGTGAAATATCGTCACAGTTTAATTTCATGAGATCTCATGCTACGAGATCTCATCACACCCTGACAGTTCTCACTCTTCTAACAGCACCTTGTCAGTGAGAACACCACTGCTGGGATGCCAGCTTCAGGTCAGGTCAGGTCCACTGGCTGCAGTTATCATTTTCTAAAAGATAAACAGGTAGAGCTTAGGTGGTAAATTGGACCCAAACTCATCCTGCCTTTCTCTCATAATAAAGCAGTCACTGCATCTCAGACAAAAACAGTGAAACCCATGACGTTTGCTGACAGCACAACTGCTCAACTGTTCACATTGCTTTATTCATGACATTGATGAACCAGCATACAGACACGAGGGGGAACAGCTGGCTGCTTGGTTTGGCCAAAACAGCCGGGGGCTAAATGCGGAAAAAAGCACTCAAAAAGCTGTAGGCCCAATCCTGTATGTCCAATCAGTGTCAGTGTTCGTACTACAGAAAGCACTGGAGCTAAATTGGAGCTCCTGAGAGTTTATTTAAGGTTTATGATGCAGATGATGCATCAAGCGCAACGTAACAAGCTAAACAGATATTAGTTGTCAATTGTGTTATGTTTAGACATAACACAGAGCCCCCCCCCCCCCCCACACACACACACACACACACACCACACACAGAGCAAACAGAGCAAACCTATTGGAATCCATGTGACATGCCCTCCCCTTCTGGTAACTGTCACCAGCAAATGTAAGACCAGAGAGCCAGCCATGTTAAACAACAACAACACCAACAAACAAACAAACAAAAAATAATTGAACAGAATTATACAACATTCAGTACCCAGAAAACGTCAAATGATTCATATAACACAATGCCATTTTTTATTGAATTAATACAAACTTCTTCACAGCAAGGTGTAAACTCCTCAAAGTACCACAAAATGTAAATATGCTCCCCAACAGAAGTTCATTTCAGCAAATACGGAAAATCTGCTGGGCCTCATTAAACAGAGATGACATGCTCATCTCAAACATTGAAAACTCGTATTTATTCTACATCTTTTATTCAATCAAGGATTAGTCCAGCCACCAGGACATTACATTATTGTCTGATTCCTCCAAGAGAAATGTGGGGGTTTATCTGTCTGGTGCTCAATTGTGTTCAACACATAAAAAGAATTGCCATACATGGGGAATTATCTGTAAGCCAGGCGGATTGGCTTCCCATGTCTCATGCACACTGATTTTTTAGAATATTTTATTTTTTTATTTCACCATTTGCACAGTGAATTTTTGCACTGCGTTCAGTGACATTTCATATAGCTTATTTGCATTATACTCACGATCACCCTCCACACTAACACTGTGGTCTCAGTGAGTTATTGCATGCAATGGGTCAACATTAATTTAGAGCTCCTTGGTATCCTCCACTCACCCTGGGCCCTGGAAGAGACAAGAATGCTTGGAACCTATTAACATGAGCATGATTAATGTGGCCAGATGATCCCTGGACTGTAAATCATTCCTTAAAGTTGATGCACAGGATGCTTTGCAATTACATGATAGTAAATGACCCTGACAAAATAGTCCAGGGAGTGCATTCACAGTGGGATTCCATGTTGAGTCATTACATTATGTGTGCTCATATGACAATTAAATGATGTCCAAATTTAAGGATGTAGGTGCAATGAGCCATATTTTAAGACAAATGAAGAGGAAAATATTTTGGATCAACTCATACAAAACAATACAAAGTCACAAAGAGCAATGTTCAACCGCAATATTGAACTCGTTCTGTGTCCATGTCTCACCATTTCTGACATGGAATTTCCTTGGGTCTGGGAATGGCTGTTGTGGGAAACATGCACATCCACTCAGAATTTAACATTTATAATGTGGTGTTAGTAGCCAATGCAACAATTATTCTGCCTTGTGCTATAGTGGTAAAACTACTTTAGTGTCAAGAAGGTCATGGGGGCTCCATTTTAAGACTTTCATGTTCAAATATTTCAAGTGAAATTCCACCATTGACCCAGACAACAAATTTCCTAGTCTGCAACCTAAAGCTCTTTCATGGTTTGGCTTCTCAGAGGGACACACTAACAAAGATTTATATGTCCTGAAGGCCAGACTGATATCTGAAACTGACACTCTGTCTGACAGGCAAAAAAAAAAAAAAAACAATGTTCCAGCGGCTCCCATTAAGTCATAATGTCAAAATTGTAAAATGTTGGCGAATAGTTGTATGAGCAAATTGCCTGAAGTGTCTCTGTTGCCCTGTAAAGAAAAATGCCTGATTGAGAATTTGTAAATTACTCTTTAAAGTTGGCCAAACCCATCAACTGTGAAGACTTTCTCCAAACTAGTGACTAGTTATCTTAATTTCATAAGCCTTTTAAGGCAAAAGTTGACGTGGCTCAATTTAAAGTGCCTTTGAATTAGGGGAAGTAAAAATAGCATTAAACACAAAAAGGGTTTGCAAACCAGAGGGAGTCTTTTTCTCTGTTGACGTCGAAGGACTTGCAGCACTCTGTTCACCGCAAATAAATGTAGTTCCTTTATGGTAACTCATCCCCAGCTATCTTTGACTTTTGCTGAAGGGTATGAACCAACTGCATGACATTGGGGGTGTCCAGTCAATTTGAAGCTGTTGGGAATTGTTCGTCGAGCTGTTTTGAGTCATATGTGCTTTAAGTCCTTGACTGACCTATGAACACTGGCTCATTCAATGAATAGATACCAGTCCCCGAAGGCGAGCTTTGCTCTTGATTTTCATACACTTAATGACTGTGACATTCTTAACACTCCTTTAATGCATCCTCAGATGAATGTCTTCAGAATGTTTTATTCTAAAGTTGTCATTCTTTGTGGAATATCTCGCATGCTAAGAGAAACAAATTAACAACACATCCTTATTGCTTTGGAGATTAAAAAAAACAACAAAAAAACAACATGCAGTAAATGAAATTAATCAGAATAGTTACATTTCAATAAAACAAGACTATTTCCACAATTAGCTATGCATGTTTGGAAAGTGACACATTTCACTCAGTCCACTCTTTAAATCTTCATCTATTGAGTAATTTACACTAAGGACTTAAATATGCAGACCCCACTGGTCTACAAAC
>NW_027614064.1:0-30294 GCF_965212315.1 Lampetra planeri
TCAGTGAGCTCCACTCTCGTTAGAGTTCCGTGCAGGCCTTTGTGGAACCGAACTATACTTCAACCAATATGTCAGTCTGCTACTTGCCGGTTTCAAGGTACTCTGAGCCATCAAGCTCTTTGAAAAGAAGCTCCAAGTAAATTCAGAAAGACTTATCCTCTGTCACATGAAGTATATGATCTTCTGTCACATCCGTCCTGTAGCACAGGGACATGAGTTCATTGTCAGCCAATTAGCTTCCTGCTACCCTATTTAAATATATTCTCTGTCAGCTCTGAGCCCCGAAAGTGGTTCAGCCACTGCCCCAACTCCTGAGATTCATCAGCTGCAATAAACTCCAGCATCATCTGCAACAGAGGTATCATTAACTACCACCACCGGTGTGTGAACTCCGGGGGGATTACAGCTGGCTGCTGGTCAGGACAGCTGGTCTGCAAAGCTTGAGAATTCCCTGTCGAGTCCAACTTTTATCGAACAGCTCATCATCACGTGTTCTGTCAGGATTATTATATCTATACGTGTACTATCTATCTGTCTATATATATATACATTCATACACACACACACACACACACACACACACACACAAGACACACTGTCTCCTGCTCCAAGGGTGCACCAGTGACAGCTTCCCTGGGGCAACAAGCAGCTCTTTTCTTGCCCTGGGAGGTTCCATCGATCGAGCTGTGACAGGGGTGGGGATTATCAAGTAACTACTACTTAAGTGTATGGGAATTGGGAATGTGACTGGCCATTAAAGAGAATGATTATTATAATACTTGGTCTTGTGGGTGTGTCTGTGTGTGTCTGTGTGTGTGTGTGAGAGAGTGAGTGTGTGATTGTCTAGGCAAGTGGAGATGGTCAGGTGGTACACTGGAACTCACCCCGTTAATGGTTTTTCCAGAAGGGTATTTCAGGCTCAGCTTTTGCTCTGTAACAGTGAGTTCTTTTTTTTTCTTCATTTCAATGTCTTGGCATGGTGAAGTTGGTGAGTTTTGTGCAAGGGATAAATAAATGCCCACAATTGGATTTCGCAGCATCTCCTGCCTCTGCCTCTTCATACGTTTGCATCGCTCTTCGCCAGATGCTGACACCTGTAATTGGTTTGTGACTCACTGTCCCACTTCATAACAGGACTATATACTGTATGAAGACCACAGCCTATGAAGATTCTGTGTCTTCCAAATTACAAAGTACTTGTCTACATTGTTGTTTGTTATATACATCTTTAGCCACATTGTCGTTTCTTTCTCCTCGTGTGAACATGTGTCAGCATTTTTATTTTCCCCCAGTGAGGTCCCCCAGTGAGGTCCCCCAGTGTTGGCCCTTTGCACTATTGACTGAAAATCTATAAACTGAGTCCATCTCCGTTCTGTGAATCCATTCTCAGACCCAGAGGAGGCAAGGAGGAGGTTTTCGGGTTTAAGGCTGAGGCCGTACATGGACACGGACGATGCTGATTAAAAATACTGAAAACTGTAGTTTGCAGAAACCATTTCCTGTCCAATGGATCATCAGTCAGTGATGATTGTCCACTGTGTGACAGTGTAAAACATGTTATCTGGCAATCTAACGGCGCATCCTTTCTTCAAGCACATCCATCTTCCTTTTCGCTCCAGAAAAAAAAGGCTTTAAAAGAATGCAGGATGCTTTCATGGCACAGATACTTTGAAGACAACATCCCTTCGTTATCACTGAGGATGAGGACACTGTCCTTCGAGAGGATGTGGCTGCTGATATTGCTGTCACCTGGCACACAGATTATCTGTGATACATCACATCATCAGCAGGGAACATGGTCAGAGCCGACCTCCGGTGTCGGCAGACAACAACTTAATGTCCTCACGACAAAATCTAAATCAGATAGCAGTTATTTGTTAGAAAACAATGCGCACTTTCCCCACAAAACCCAATTCATTACAGCAAAGAAAACTGACTGATTAATCAGATTTCAGAATATACTGTCGATTAGAATTTTGTTGGCTCAGCTTGCAGACACACAATGAGTCATCCTAGAGAGAATTCTTTCACCACATGATGATTATATACGTATCTAGAAACACTGGGTATGGTATTATTTAAGGGAGGATACAATACTCTTCCCGGCTCAGCCTTCCCCTTTAAGGACAGCTAGCGTGTGTATGTGTGGGATAAAGGTGTAGAAGAGGAAGTGACGAGTGATGTCTGGAGAAGTGTGTTTATGAATCACATGGCTGAGTATGGTGTGTTGGGCGAGTGATGTTTAACTGCAGGAACAGTCTAGAGCAGGGGTGTCCAAACCGGTCCTCGAGGGCCACATATCCTGCAGGTTTTCCATGTCACCCTGCTCCTACCTCACCTGAATCAGTCTCTGAAGTTCTGCAGAGGCCGACAACGAGCTGCTGATTTGAGTCAGGTGTGTGGGAGCAGGGTGACATGGAAAACCTGCAGGATATGCGGCCCTCGAGGACCGGTTTGGACACCCCTGGTCTAGAGCCAGTCCCCATTAATTGGCCATTCCTCATTGTTTCTCGGTATTGTTGGCAAAATAAAGCCTCCAGTTAAGGTCCAAGAAAGAGACCAAAGGGTCTATTCGACAACTACAGCTGATCCAGAATACTGCTGCAGGAGTCTTTACAAACCCCGGGGAAATGGACCATATTACACCGGTCCCCAGATCACTTCACTGGCTTCCTGTGAGTCAAAGGATCCACTTTAACGTCTTATTGTTGGTCTACAAAGCACTGAATGGTCTAAGGACCAACATATATCCTTGACTTATTAACTCCATATGAAGTATCCAGACCCCTCAGGATGCCGGTATTTGTAATATATCGATACATATATATTTTAAAGGGAGATATGGAATTTGACTATATCGCACACAGTATATCGATATAGTTCAAATTTGCGCTGTGACCTGTGTGACAGGTCTACTGGGTGCTCCCAGAACCAGAACCAAACACAGCACTTATATCCTGCACTTAAGCTTTTATTCTCCAGTTTATCTGTGGAGTGATTTTATGCGGTTGGATTATGTTTTAACTGACTTCTATTTATGCATTTTGTTCTCTATAGATAGAGTCGTTTTACGTTCTTGTCTTTTCTTTCTTTCCTTTGATTTTTTTTTATATTTTTAATGTCAACTGTAAAGTACTTTGTATAGCACAATTCATACACCAGGTAATTCAAATACATTTCCCTTGCCTCTCAAGCTCATCGTCTTCATATGCAAGTTATCAGGACCTGCTATAGTCCATCAGTGACACTTCAGAAGTTCTTAATAGAGAGTCAGTGACAGTGAGGACGAGAGAGGGCTATGGGAACGTCTTTTTTTTTGCCACAGGCTCATGGGAACAGCTGGGAAAGAATTGAGACAATTGTATAGCTGTGACTGAATAATATAATAGTGTGTGTGAATTACTCTGTATTGGCATATATATGTAGGTACCATATACCAGGGAACCACTGTAACCCCACCCAACAGAACTGTCTCTAAGTGTGAAATAATAAAAAACATGTTTCAAAAAAAAAAAGAAGTTCTTAATAGTGCTTCATAGTGATTGTTATTCTCTACAGAAAACCGCTGTCATAAAAACCCTTTCCCATTTAATCTGGATACCTCAGCTTTTAATAACTTCAGACATATCCAAACTGACGTTTTTAAGCAAAAACCTTAGAGAAACTGGTCAGCGGAATGATTCTCTAAATTCCCAAACATCCCCAGTAAAAAAATAATATGGACACAAAACAAAGTATCTGTCCTTGAGTTAACTGCAGCCTTCGATAGATATAAAAAAGCTCATTGAATTCTTTTAAACAGACTTCACAATTTGTGGCCTCACTGGTACTGTTGAATTATCAGGGAGTTTAATACAAACATACATTTACATTTACATTTATATCCATATTACAGTGTTACATCTGCCTTTTGATTTGATTTTTGTCTTGTACTCGTATGAGAGTGTTGTATGGCTATGTTTGAATTTGTCTTGTGCTGCTAGTGTGAATAACTGTAATGTCCATGTTGAGCTGGTAGGAAAGTGTTTTCATTCACTGTGTACGTTGTATATGACGAATGACAATAAAGCTGCTGACAGGAATTCTAAACATCTCTTTTGAACTGAACTGAACTGAATGGCGTTCGTATAGCACCAATCCACAGCAGTTATTTCATCACACCTAACATTTGAACATTCACATGAGCAGCTCTCGTAGCTTCTTGGAATCACTCAGGAGCTGTCAGCAGGAATAAGAACAAGGTGCTGATATTAAGGACAAAAGGACAATCTCACTTCAATGAATGATGAATGAAGTGTTTTGGTGACTGTAGTACATTTTATACTGAATATGAACTGGTGTTGGAAAGACAAGCGTCAGTCCCTTTCTCAGATCGTCTCTCCTCATCCCCATATGTTCCAATTACAATGTCTGTACACGTTTTTTTTTTTTTTTTTCTTTGCTAAGTTTTAAATCTTCCATCTTCAATTCCACAAACCCACCCCATAGGTTCGGATCCCTTCTCCAATTTTACCCACCCACCCTGTCTTTCTGTAAACATGTTTTATATATTCCTGGTCGTAGATTATTTCTTGCTTTAAACATGATTTGTGCCATATAAAATATGACCAGATCAATGAACTTCAGCATGTTTGCTGTCCAAGAACAAGATCATTGATGTTCCACAATTATTAATGAACTATATTTCATAATTTTTGGTCTAGGATCACACCTAGAAGTATATTCCATAATACTCTTTCCATCTCTAAGTTATCAAATTTTCAATTTTGTTTGAGGGTTTGTTTTGTGTGTTAGAAATAGAAAAATATTTCCTTAGATGATATACAGTTTTCAATTTCTTCCAATCAAACCATTGTTTTAAATTATTAATGTCAAATACCATCCTCTCCAAAAGTTGCTGCAAATTATTCCTGGAACAGTCGATATTGGTAACACAAGCAAACACGATGAATGATGATAGGACAGAAGGAGGGATGACAATGTGTTGGTGAATCTGTCCGGACTAAATTAGACCCAAACTATCAGGCTAAGATGATATTTTAGCACCTATGCGCAGTCTTCACTATTCCTACACCAGAAAAGAATTTTCACAAGAATTTCCAACTACATCTGAGTCACTGGCAGAAACCGAAACACAATACCGTGTAGCAGATAACTGTTAATGTATTCATGATTATTCGCCTGTCACTGTGTCTAATGTTCTGAGCACCGCTGAGACATGATAAGAAGGTAAAGCAGGTTGCACTTTGTCCATTGTACATTTGTTCAACGATTCCTTTCTGCTTTTCATGGCTGAACAGCGGGGAGAGAAGTTTTGTATAGAAGGATATTTATTGTACCTGGTAAAGGATGAAGATGGCGGGCAAAGCCGAGAAGAAGGTGTAATGGTGGATGACCAGCCTGAGCTGAACAGACAGGTGAATGTGGAGCAGCACTGATAAATATACAGTCATATAAGTGTGGAACCGGGGAGCAGAGGAAAATATTATTAGTCAGGTGAGGAATAAACTCTAAACTGAATTAACGCAGAGAAGGCGAGAGAGAGAGAGGGAGTACTACCACTCATCATCCAAACAATGATCTGGTGATGGATGATGAACGAGTTGATGGATGGATAGATGGATGAAGTGAATAAGGTGGAACCAGTGAGCTGGAAGTGCTGATCTGGAGAAAAACGATGCTGCATCAGACAACAAGCAGAAAAAAAACACCCAACAACATAAGGAAACATACACTTGGGAAGAGGAAGTGTTTTCACCAGGGTGGTGATAAGAATAATTCTCTTCGAAGAAAAATACACAGACCTCTACATCCTCAGACAAGAGAACAAAAATGAGTCTGAAAAAACTTTGCAGGTATGAAAGATAAGGAAAAAAGATCTGAACTGAGCATCTGTTCTCTGAGACGAACAAGTCAAATAGTCAAGGAGAGCAGAAAGCTGGAGAAAGACAGTGGATGAGAGCCAATTTCAGTATTTATCATGTAATCACCACCAAACCCCTTCTGCATGCAGATACGTAGTGGCACCCATGTCGCCTCAAACATGGATGTTGCACTATAATTCTGCAATTAGCCAATACCAAAAAAAAATCTAGATTTCGCACTGGGGTGTAATCCATGATGCAACATCATTCAGCATTCTTTACACATACAAGCTTAAACACACAACGATCATCTAATTACAAAAAAGTCCTTGTTGGTGTACCTTTATTCATAAATAAGAGAAACCCTGTAGAGAAAATCGAGAGCCGACCGTACAAGAAGACAAACTGGTGAAGAGGGAGAATAAGACTGGGGTATTTAAGCAGCAGGAGGTTGATGAGGATGTGGAACAGGTGTGCCGGAGAGCTGCGATCACTGAGCAGCTTGCCTGTATGCCTCTGAAGCCATGCCCCCCCACACACTGACAGACAAACAGACTAAAGCGTGCATTAAGCTACCGTGTCAAATGGACGGCGTACCTACGCCGTAGGGTACGTGGCTATGCACAGTGCTCTCCGTACAGCGTGCGGTTGACGTGCACCTCCAAAAAATTGTTAAGCCTGAATTATGCCACTGCTGGCGACGCTGTCATGAACCCTTCTAACTTCTCAATCACTCTACTTTGACGTGGTGCAATTCACTTCCAGAGCGGTAGGGGGTCGCGTCCTTTTCCTGACTGGTTATTGTTGTCTCTCGTTGATTCGCTTCCTTTATTCTGGTCACAATATTTAATATTCACCATTTGGACTGTTGATATGTCATTTCATTAAGTTTGAAATATAATTCATGATCCAGATTCAGAATATGTGGTCAGTTTCTCCAAATATCGCCTACTTGGGTAGGTACGCCGTCGATTTGACACAGTAGCATAACTCAGGGTTAATTACACATTGAGACGACGTTGAGACCCAGCACAGACTGAGAGGACTGTGATTGTGAGTGTTGGCTTTCCCCAACGTACATGTCAGTGCACTTCTCCTACACTGGACAGCGTACACGACATTATCCAACTTGTGCCCGGGTGTTCTGTCCTTGGGGTGGACCAGTTTGGTGGCCTCTGGGTATTGCTGGGTTTGAAGAGTACCGGGATGTTGTGTTTGTTGAAAATCCTCCTCAGTTTTTCCTCCTCAGGAACTACACACACACATTGGTTCAGATACGTGGACGACACTTGGGTCAAGATCAAGATTCGAGAGGTCGAAGCCTTCACAAAGCACATAAATGAAGTGGACCCCAACATCAAGTTCACACGTGAGGATGTCAATGGCAACCGCCTGGCTTTTCTGGACTGTTCTGTTCACATTAAAGAGAACAGGAACCGCAACAATGGTGTATAAGAAACACCCACACACACAGACACAGACACAGACACCAGTATTTTCTCTTTGAGTGTCACCATCCACTGGAACACTAGGAGTCATTCTGGTTTTTCACTCTACAGCTTGTAAAAGTAGCATTACATCAGTCTGCTAATGATGCTTCATTAGTGCTGCGAACACATCTGGGAACACAGAGTTTGGTTGCTGTGCTTTATATCCAAGCAACATGGATTTATGGAGCAAGCGATCAGAGACAGAACCCTGATTGTCTTCTGTATAATGTTTCCTACTTCCATCAGGTTCGAGCTCTGCTGCCTGTGGCTGCTGTTGATTGGCAGAGTCTCTCCTCCCATCTGATCTCACACACCAGGCTCGAACTGACAGCCAGCCAGCGACCACTCTGTCATCAAGGAGACCTTCCTCAAGTCCCATCACATTTTGCAGCCTTTTTTTATTTCTTATTTTTTTTTGGAAGCAGAAAGTCGGCCTTGTAGACAGCACGATGCATTATTCTACACCTTGAGAGAATGTGATCATTAAGTACATTTATGCAAATAAAAGTCGCTTTAACGGGGTAAAGGCACGCAGGGATCTGCAGCAGCATAATCAGGCATGTAAGGTCATGAGAAATTGATGGAACAGCAATTCTCTCCCTCCCTCCCTTCAACCAGAGGATAGTGTGCCACCTGGCTCATCTATCACAGTTGGAACTGCTGAGGCGGTGAGTGCTGCCAATAAACAATCCTCACAAAAATTGAGCGCATAGAAAAATCCACTGACAAGCAGGGGGTGTGTGTGAGAGAGAGAGAGAGAGAGAGACTCCTTTACATCCCTGGTGTAAATATATGTGCACTGCAGTCACTACAATGCACTACATTGGAGGGTTTTTGGGGGCGAAATAATGGATTTGTGTGTGATTTCCTTTTTTGGAATACACATTACAATAATACTAGCAGAAGTATGCAGAGTCATATTGCGTGTTCACATAGTTTGGGTTGATTCGTTTGATTTTTCATTTTATTTTAAGAAGAAATAGTTACAATATCTACTGTGCTGAAGCTGTAATATGTCATGATAAAGATCCTATGATCGTCAGTGCTGATTAAAATGCTGACAAGAAATGCAAGACCCTTCACCGTACACCTTATGTTACCTTATGTTATCTATCATTAAATTATTATTAGTAAGAAAAAAAAAAGATGTGTGATGAAATTAGAGTAGGAAGATCGAGGTTTAGGTTCAAGCAGACTGTTGTGAGCTTTGCTTTTGCCTTGTGCTTTGAATAAAAAACAACAGCCACAGCTTATTTTCAGGCTCGGCCTAGTTATGCCAAAGATATAGCTGGCTGCCTGCCTTATTCCTGTCACTGCTATTGCTTTTTCTACCGTTCTCAACACCCTTCTTTCTTTAAACTTGTACTCTGCCAGTGGGAAAACTCCTGGTGCTCCTGACCCAGTCTGGGCCGGCTGCCCAACACCAGCGGCTAATCTTAATCTTACATATGCTCTAGATGCTGAATGGGAGCAAACCCCCGGCAGCTAGTCCTCCCAGTGGAGTAGAGGTTGTTATAGTTGCACATTTAGGCCATTAGCTGGGAATGAAATGATGTATAATGACACAAACCCCTATAATGTACAGGAGACTGTGTGTAATGTAATATTCCACACTGCAGCTTGGTGAATTCGATTGTTATTACACAATTAATTATTACAATAATAACCTGTGGACTCACTGTGTCCACATTTCATGAAAGCATAATAGCTTTAATTACATGACAACGTGGGTGTGCATGTGTGTGTGTGTGTGTGTGTCTATGTAAACCTTTTTAAAAGCTTTGGTGAGCCACCTTTATTATTTTGAAGAAGAAAAAAAACGGGAATGAATCAACGATCAAGTGATATATTACCAAATAAGCTCCCATTTCATTTTTCATTCTCCGTGTCATTTGAAACACCCAAATACCATCTCCCCTGCTGTTCATGCTCCGCTAAGCCTGTAATTAAAGACGACCTGAAATCTGAAGCCTCCTGAGAGCGTGCATTTGGTAACACATAACAGGACCATTCACACCATCACAACGCCCTGCCTGTGCCAAAGCCTGCATTTTCCCATTAAAACTGTATTTCTGTATGTATTCACTACACCAATGAAAACTGTGGAATGTAGAAACATGTGGGAATAAATGCAGTATAGATTTTTACAAGCTAAAATTGAATATACGTGCTTCAGATGTCACTAACTTCATTTATTTGCACCGTATTGCGCAAATGCTTTTAAAAGGTTGTAACAATCCTTAGTTGCTGTATGCTCAATGTCATTTCAACAACATGAAAATGGATTTAAAGAATGCTGTGTTTTCATCGAGGTTTGTTGGTGGAGATCAATAGCAACTGAGAGCATGAAAACTGCTTCTCGTGCAAGTTTTTCTTTCCCCACAATTAGCGCAGGAACTGCTGCAGGTCAGTGCTTTTACAGTAAATTATTGATGGCTGAACTTATTGTTCAGGGCTGTGTCAGGACCAGCTACGTCTGATTTTCAGATACCTTATTAGTCTAGGTCCTTTAATTCATTGTTTGTTGTATATAATAAGTAAATAATGGTATTTTAGGCATTCATTATGTGTCCACTTACACTGTATGAGTACTGTATTTGTGTATCATCATCATTCGTCCTTCGTCCCTTCCACTACTGATCCTATGTAGGTTCAGATGAAGCTGCATCATTCACTCAAAGCTCACTTGGGCTACACATCCAGTGTGTATCCTGTCTCCTCCCCCAATCACAGAACTGGTGTCAGTCACATGACATGTCTTTCACACTAAAATCTCTGATTAACCTAATTCCATTTTTCATCTATACAAGGAAACCATACTACCTGGAGGAAATCCATGCAGGTATGAGGATTGGCAGCATCATTTTCATCTGTCTGTGGATAGATATCACATCGTAACAGTGGAAAGTGTAGTATCACTACACTGGATCGAATCACAGCTTTACCCCAGACGCCAAAGTGCCTGTGACCCCTAATTGCTCGTGATGCTGTGTCATCAGTGCATGGGACAGTAACAGTCAAAACAGACAGAAAGGTTATAGATCCGGAAATGTGGTGGGAAACATGTGGCAGGATACAAGGAGAAAGAATTAATGGACGTAACAGCCTACACATTTTACAGCCGACAGTGCTTCAGAAAGTCAGACTATTGCTTTTGGTCCAAAAACATTCTTGGAAGATAAAACTAGGTTTGTATTAGTTTCTAACAATGTTCCTGTTCTGTTGGCAGATAAATTTGATTCATTTATTTTTTTCCCAAAAAAAGTTATTCCAGTGTTGTGTTCTTTCTTCCTTTACTGATGTATGGATGGAAACAACAATGTAGATGTGATCAAAGTGAACGTTGGGGCTGAAGATGACTGTAGTCAAAACAAGACTGAGTACTTACAATGAACCTCAGTATAAAATCTGTAAAAGCCTCTTTTTTTTTTGTTGTTGTTGAAGATTTGTTTTTATTAACAATATTTCTTTTTGCAGCATGTTTGTGCATGAATCAGCACCAGTTTGTGCAATGAAAAATAACTTTTAAAAAGTTAATTACAAGTTCATTTTAGAAAAAAAATACATGTATGTATGAAAATACATGTCAGCATGAAAAATTATACACATACAATAAAGTAGTCCTTAACAAAATTAGGAAACATCTCAAATACACATGTAGGCCGGATAACGACAGTGACATATATCACATATTGCAAAAGACGCTTATTAAGTATAAAAGTTCACAAACATACCAGATGTAAGGAGAATTAACTTTACCCATTAGATGACTGGATCGGAACGACCTGTTACATCATTGTACCAAAACGGATGTCTTTTGCAGTCCTGGCAATTTCAACCAAACTAAATATTGTCACTTGAACATTGAAATAAATTTACAATGGCATAAAGCCACAAGTCTATTTCAACGTAAAAGAAACAGAGGGACCAAATATCATCTGAAGACTGGTTCCAGCTGTGCACACTGATACAGCCCCTCAGAAGGTGAATGCTGAAGAAGCACACTCCCCACATTTCCCTTTGAAGCTGTAGTGAATTAATTATACGTACCGTGTCTCTTTACAGACACGAGTCAACATCGCACAACGATCAACACAGAGGCTGCGTCCAAACAGCCAGTGGCTTTTATGATGAGTCCAGTTAATTAAACGACACACTGGGAAGCTCTGCCGGCAAAAGCAGCTGGAAATGTTCAAGTAGAGCTTACAAGTAGAGCTACCGAAGTCTATTTAATTTCATTTATTGACACGTTGTTTTAGTATGAAACTGATTTGAAACGTGGCAGGAGGAGTCAGTAAATGAAGAAACAAGACCTCTTGTATGTGCAATGTGTCACTTCCCCCTTTAAAGGACTAATGTCAAGATATTTGAGTCATTGTTACAAGCTACATATACAAAAAAAAAATTGAGATAAATTAAACTGTCTGGAAACTCCCAAACTCTGGGCTGATATTCATTGTTCATTGTTAACTTCCCTGCTGATGGTATTGTTTTCTAACTAAATTAGAAAGACATGTAAAATGGAGTTCCATGACTAAAGCCCATTTCACACTTTACGAAGTTGCCTCTTGGCCCACTCTCACATTCATGATCATTGTGTTTCCCAAACCTGGTTCAGGGCCCCCTGTCCTCATTCAAATATTAAAACCTTGAGCCTCTGCAGAGCTGATGATCACCCGGCATTTGGATGTGGGTCGTTGGACCAGGGAAGCAGCGTCAAAGTGTCCTAACCACTCATCAGGAACAGTTGGGAACACCTCCACACTGATTTTAGGCTACAGCAGCAGTGTGGTTCGAAGCAGTGTCATTCAAAGTTGACCACTTCCTGAGTCACGTTGCCTCTCAGAAGAACAGAAGAACTGACCAATGGCCACGCCCACTCAGAAGAGGGGAGGTGACCCAGTGCTGCTTTGTTATTCTGTATCTTTGGGGAAACGTTGTTGGATTGTTCTCCCTCCTTGTTCTCTAATAAAAACATAAAATGCCAAAATCAATAACGATTCATCATTTCCATAAGACCCAGGGGAAAGTATTGTTTGTCAGCTCATTTTAATTGTGTTGCTGTCTGAATCTATATTGGGTTCAGCTTCCATGTTGTGTTTTTTCACTTTGTAGTTTTCTGTCTCTTTCAACACTGCACATGTCAAATTAATTACGATGTTTTCTTTATTTTTTTCTGTTTGGTCTCAGTAGCAGTGTGTTGGGTCATCAATCTAAAGTCCAAAAGCATTTTAAGTCTCCCATAATCCTTTGGACAACCAATCAGACAGCCCAGGGACCAAAGGGAAAACACCCCAACACTTGTATTTTTAATTCTCATCATGTACAACCAGACTAAATTAAGGTTGGCAATTTAATCTAATGTTGTTCAACTTCAGTCACATCACGTACAAATAGATCACATTAACGCTGGCAATTGAATTTAACATTACAATTTAAACTAAAACGGGTGTATAAACCAATTAAAATGAATTATAGACACAGAGAGGAGGGTGTTGGGGCGTGCTCCTTGAAAGCAGGCGGTATAGGTAGGGTCCAGCAGACACTGCAGTGGGAGTGGGAGACCAGTGTTTTGAACAGTCCTTGCAGCTGGAGACAGGGGATCAATTCCAGTGTGCACTCAGTGAGTTTCTCATTTGCAGCAGTTAGTTGAGACTGTGATGACATGTATCTGACTTGGGACAAGATGTAAATGTACACTGATCGTTAGATGAAGATTATGCTTTGGGTTAACGTACTATAAGTTCATGCATACACTGCTCACACGCAGTGGGGGATTTACCGTTGGGCAACATGGGCATGGGCATCATGTCGAGGGCGTGTGTGTGTGTGTGTGTGTGTGTGTGTGTGTGTGTGGCTGCAGGTGACGTAAAGGAGAACTTTTCTTCGCTCACCCATGGTGAAGACAACAAGCTTGTGTAAAAAGTAAACAAATAATATCATGCTGAGTCACTGTGTTTGTCCAATTACTTTATGGACAAACTTTGAGTCCTCTGCTCACTGGAACGTGCCTCACAGGTGCGTGTGTGGTGGTGGGGGCGGATCTAAGAAAGAGTAACTTCTGTAGCAGACTACTCCTGCAATCAGAATATACGGATTGATTAATTTTACTGTTTCTAAAACATTATTTTCTCTGTTGTGTTTTCTTGTGTTACTTGTATTGAATGCTGTGCTAAGTATATGTCTAGAGGTTTTCTTTGAAATTTGTTTCTCTTGTATGTTGTTTCTGAGGGGCGCAAAAGCATTTTTCACTGGAGTTATTGGACAAACTGCACTGCAGCATGCAGCACAAGATGGCGCATAAGCTGCAGTACTAGTCACATTAGGCTGTACTAGTACTAGTCACATTAGGCCGTACTAGTCACGTTAGGCTGTAGCATGCAGTACTTTACTGACAAGTTAACCTCTCTCAAGTGCAGTCATTCCAGAACTGACTTGTCATTACAGATCCACAATTGGGAGGAAGGAAAGAGGTCTCCCACAGTGACCGAGGCAAGACTTTATAGTTTGATTATTTCATTTCCATCGACAGTTGTCGGATGAAATGTAATTAGATGGCAGCATGCCATATATGAAACCACCTGATGGGTTTGTAAATCACCTTCATGTGCCGCTCCAGTAAAACAATTACAACAGCTCCATTTCTCATTCTGACACTAAGAAAGTGATGACTATAATGACTCACTTTGCTTATTTCTTCAAAAAATGTTGACACTGTTAGACAGTTACGTTGGGTGGGGTTACAGTGGGTCCCTGGTATGTGGACGACACACAGGTAAACACAAGAAACCGTGCTACAGAAAATGGACCAGACCTAGTGAATAGCTCCCTCCCTGCGACGTGCCCAATGTAATCTAGACATAAATATACAACAAATCAATATCATCTTAGGTCCCGTAAATGCAGGCTCTAAATGTTATTTAAGCACAGCAATTATAAAAAGGAAGAACCTCCCAAGTCCTATGATAACTATTAATTTAACTATGTAGACCAATGATCACCCCAATGTGAATCTAGTTGGTCCCACGACACCTCCAGGAGGCTAGACAATGATATGTCGCTGACATATCATTGTCTGCTGCTGTTGTAAGTTGGTGTTTTTGTATGTGTCTGTTCTCTGGGTAAACTGGAGAAACTGAATGGCCTTCTTTAGGACAAATAAAGTTGTCTGAATCTCTGAATACACACACACGCACACAGACACACACACACACACACACACACAAACACACCACACCACACCAAATTATTTAGGAGGGGTTTAGAATATTTTAGGGGGCTTCAGCCTAACAACGCATTGCCTTCACTCAACAACTACCCCACTTAGTAATGAATAAATATCACAGTTGATTAGACTGACTGATGATTTATGGCTTTAATCATTGAAATCTTGCCGCCAACTTTGCCCTTTAAAACTACTGGATTATTTCATTGAGCACATATATAACAAAGCTGACTTGACATTTTTACCATCACTCACTTTACAAGATGACGCTAGTGACTAGTTTCTTTGCTCCGACATCCACAGGCAGTACTGCTCACTTTCAACCAGAGCACTGACCAAGATTGGGGGAGAGATTTATTTGTTGCTATAGGCAAGAGGGTGTGGTACTGATACTGTGTAGTCTAATCCTCACTCTCAAAGCTGTGTATACAAAATGCTGGCATAAGTGGGCTGTAGTCTGGGATGTGTTACCACATGGGGGTTCTAAGCTGTGGTCAGGAGTACAACTTATGATAAAGACTGCTCATGTAAAAACAGTCTCACCAAAAATTTTCGGAGCGAAATATATCATAAAACCTACTCATAAATGATGGGAAACAAGAACGTCGTGGCCCTTTCCAGAACTGGTTTCTGACTCACAAACGGTACTTTAGCCTGAAGCTTTTAGAGCCAGTGTCCAAGACAGCATAGGAGGGAGGCAGTTGTGTCTTCCGGTGCCTGCTACCTACATATGCAGTACATGCTAATACATACAGAAATTCACCCACTCAAGTTAGAACGTCAATAATTCACAGCCATCTCCTCAATTCATGTCCTGTTGTTCTTAAGCCTGTAGTTTAAAAAAAACAAAACAGTCCCATGGTTCCCTCTCTCCATCCCCGTCATTGTTATCTCCCACAAGCATCTAAGCTATTTCTCTCATATTTTCAATCCATTTTTATTGTCTGGTGCGGATGTACTTTTCCATAACTGGAGTATTCAGTATTTATACCTTTATAACTGCAAAGTCATGTTTTGACACTCACATTATTTGTGTTTGGCCACCCAGTATAGTCTTGGCAAGGTGGGACTCTTCCCCAGGTGTTCTATTACTTTTACCAGAATGGTTGTATCAAACAACATTCCCATAACACATGTAGGGAAGTTGTAGGAAAGGTTGTATCTTGTCAATTGACATAATATGTTTTTTTAGGTTATTTAGAGAAGTAGTTGAATATGTACACTGTTGAAAATAAATTCAAATAATTGCTTTTAGGAATTTATGAATGGATAATTTTGATTTCTTTTGGAAGTAATTTTTGCCTTGTCATGGGGTCTCTTGTTGCCACTGAAAATGGGTTGTCATTAATCATCTATCAACAAACAAACAAGCATTCACTTTATGAAGAAATTAGTAAGTGTGTTGTTGTCCTTGTTACTGTACTTTCATCCAACGTATTGACGCATATCAGAAAACATTTAGGAGACTTAATTGCATCTGAGACACAGGGTTTGAAAATAATTGTATATTTTTCATTGAATATTCTTTCTTTCTCTACGTGTATGAAGACATGGTAATGGACATGAAGGGACATCAGTGTGGCATTAAATGGATGAGGAAATGGAAATTAAGAATAGTGTTTGAACTAAATCACGCAGTTCTCTCACACAAATGGTCTTATGTTTTTTTCTTTTGCCACAAAATAAGTGCACCTAAATCCATTAGCGCTGAAGCATAGTAATGCCCTTGGATATGTCATCAGTGACAGCACCTGGGGTTGTAGAATGTTTTGGGTCTTTCAGCTGCAGGCAACCTGACTGGGAGGGATCAGTTCCCGTCCAAGAGTCACAGATTGCCCCTCCTGATCCATCACCATCTGGAGGCTTTCTGCTGCCTCTCAACCTCTACTGATGATTTTCTCGTTTCCACGCACCAGTGATTAAAGCCCATGGCCCCCTCTTTAATGGACACAATGTGTGCCACCCTTTATTCCTCTCCTTTGAGTCCTTCATTCATTCTTCCCTGTTGAGCATGGGTTCCTACATGACTGCGATGTTTATCAGGCCACGCTATGCTTGATCAGAGGGTGGTCTCGATGCTGACTTCAGAGAAGCTGAGTTGCTTTCCAGTCATGCTTTGTTCCCAGTGACATGTGGTGTGGTTCATGGCTGGAGATGCACTGACTTCATCACAATCAGATTTATTCAACATATGAACCTACAGAGTAGCTTATTCACCATTTGATTGGCAACACTCTGCGGGTTTAATGTTTAAAGTCTCATATCAGCATTCTTTACACATAGGGACTGAAGCACAAAAAGCACATTTCATTAAAAAAAAACATGATTTTGGCCTGACCTTTACTTATAACTGAAGTCCATGCAATGCTCCTTCTGAACAAAGGCATCGATAACTTGTTTGTAGAAATATTCCTTATCTTCCCTTACTTTTGTCTCAGTGGAGATCTTTGGTCTTCCTTTAACAGATATTTTGTATTCTTGTACAATGACAATGAAGCTTTTTCTTCTTCTTTAAATATTACCTCCTTCTTCAATGGAAAGTCCAGTTTAGAAAACTGAGCTGTAATCCTCCATTTGGAAAGTCAAAATAAATGGATTCTGCTGAGGAGTCCCTGGGCTCACTAGTGCCCCCTAGCTTGAGGCACAACTTCTAATAGGGATGGCCTCACCTGACTGTTCCTCTGAAGCCTGTTTGGGTTTCCCATTGGGGATCCACATTGCAAAATCACACAGAGTGTCAATGAAATTGACTGATCAAAAATAATGACTGTTTAAGATGTTTATATAGGATATGGTAAAGGTCTGGTTCAGAAAAAAAATCTGGCTTGAGGTAAAGTTGTGAAACTCACACTTGACAAACACTTGACACTAGTATGATCTTTCTTTGCTTCATCCACCCTCCCAACCTGCTTCTAAATGTGGACTTTGCAATGCAATACACATCAACACATTATACATATGCGGTTTTCAGACACACCCAAACCAAAGTTTTATTCTGGTTACTGGGCTGCTATTGTGTGTTTTTGAAAAAATAAGGTGAGAAATACACCTTACTGCTCTGTTCTTGATCTGGCACACACTGACAGGAGTTTGGAGAGTTCTCCGATTAAAGGAGACATTCAATCCCTCTGAGCGTGATTTTATAGCCATCACTGCCACTTCACTAACACAGAATGGCTGTGTTTACCGTTTCCTTAATGAGACCCAACAGTCTGGCCAATACAATCCTGGACAATAGCTCTGACTTTGAGTGCAATTCAGACCAACTTATGGTTGGATGATTCAGTGGCTGTTTCCTTGGAATCAATCAAGAGTTGGAGATAAGTCATGTATCAGTTGGCAGGATTGATGGAGGTTTTGAATTATTAGCGCGGAGGAAGGGGATACTGCAGGTCTGACGCTTGAAGAGTTGAAGGATGTTATCAATAGCTGCAGATATTTGTATGATTTATAAAGTGAAATGAGTCCCCTGGAGAAAGGCCTATAAGCTTGAAGTTATTTGGCTTGATAGTAAAGCCCATGGAGTGGCAATGAAAAATGACCCTGGATTTTATCACAAAGACCAGGTCACCGCAGCTGGCTTGCCATTCTCTAACATCCCTGCCACGATTACAAACACCTCAGCCGCCAACACCACGCACACTTACACACACACACACACACACACACACACACACACACACACACACACACTCAATTTCACATACAACCATCACTGGCCATTGATGTGACTAATTGCATAATGCATGGTAACACATAAGCATGAGCATAACATGAGGATGATTGCATGACAAACCATAATCTACTCATAGATCTTATACATTATTACAATCAATTGATTACTTTTAATTGCAATTTATCGTTGCTCAAACAAGGTGGAGACACCACAACAGGCAGGGTTGCCTCTCAAGCTCTCAAGGCATGTTGGACAAAACTGCTGGTGCAGCAGTAAAATTTGGTGGTTGGATGGTTAGAAAAGACAAAATGGTTTCAAGGAAACATTGAGCCTTGTTGTTCTGTTTTTAGTTTCACAAAAGTGGTTGAATATATGAATTTATATGAGGCACATGGTGTGTTCATGGACTTCTAAGGTTAAACATGGGCACATTAGAAGAGCAACAAGGAGAAGACGAAGTTTTGAGGGCGACAAATTTATAGCAGTATGTCCTGGTGTTAGATTTAATGTGTTGTATTCGTCAAGCTTGCTTTATTCTTGTTGTTCTAAGGATACATGCTCATACAATGAAAAACTTGGTCCAAGACTGAAAAGATCTCAGTCAAAAAATGTCCCTTTTGGACACTGTAATGACAGAAACAGTGATCTTAAGTCACGGAAATGAAAAAAAAAATATGTCAAATGGAAAAAATAAATTAAATGGTTATGTTTATCCAGTATTTTAAACTAACGTTATTTTTCATATAACTTCACCAATTTTAGATGATTTTTACTCAGAATTGCTTCATTTTCACTTTTACCCTTGAAAAACTGACGAGTGTCGTGTGGTGAGGAACCAGCTGCAGGATTGCAGTAAATGTGAGAGCTAGGGTTACCATTACAGCTTGGGCTAGGGTTGGAGCTAGTGTTACGGTTGGAAAGAGGGTAAAGGTTACAGGTGGGTTTGAAGCTAAGGATACAGTTGGAGCTAGTATTAGGATTGCAGTTAGTGTTAGCGCTAGTATTAGAACCATAGAACCATAGAAATCACGGGTTTGAATCCAGGTTAGGGGTGGACCTCGAGTAAGGGTTGGAGAAAGGGTAAAGGTTACAGGTGGGTTTGAAGCTAATGTTACAGTTGGAGCTAGCGTTTGGATTGCAGTGTGAGTTAGAGCCAGGGTTACCAATACAGCTTGGATAAGTCACGGGTTCCAATCCAGGTTAGGGTTGGAGAAAGGGTAAAGGTTACAGGTGGGTTTGAAGCTAAGGTTACAGTTGGAGCAAGTATGAGGATTGCAGTTAGTGTTAGAGCAAGGGTTACAATAAGAGCTTGGGTTAGGGCTGGATACAGGGCTACTGAGGTATAAGAGCCATAACTATCCCCATACAGTCGGCTGACTGAATAGCTCAGTGTGTTAGTAACCTGACTTTGGTACAGGAAATCATGGGTTCAAATACAGGTGAGGTGTGCACCTAGAGTAAGGATTGGAGAAAGGTTACATTTGGAGTTTGAGCTAGGATTACCATTACAGCTTGGGTTAGGGCTGGATACAGGGCTACTCAGCTATAAGAGCCATAAATATCCCCATACAGTCGGCCGACTGAATAGCTCAGTCAGTTTGTAACCTGACTTTGGTGCAGGGAGTCACAGGTTCGAATCCCGGCTAGGGCTAGGGTTGGAGAGGGCAAAGGTTACAGGTGGAGCTAGCGTTCGGATTGCAGTGTGAGTTAGAGCCAGGGTTACCAATACAGCTTGGATAAGTCACGGGTTCCAATCCAGGTTAGGGTTGGAGAAAGGGTAAAGGTTACAGGTGGGTTTGAAGCTAAGGTTACAGTTGGAGCAAGTATGAGGATTGCAGTTAGTGTTAGAGCAAGGGTTACAATAAGAGCTTGGGTTAGGGCTGGATACAGGGCTACTGAGGTATAAGAGCTATAACTATCCCCATACAGTCGGCCGACTGAATAGCTCAGTCAGTTTGTAACCTGACTTTGGTGCAGGGAGTTACAGGTTCGAATCCCGGCTAGGGCTAGGGTTGGAGAGGGCAAAGGTTACAGGTGGGGTTGAAGCTAAGGTTACAGTTGGAGCTAGCGTTCGGATTGCAGTGTGAGTTAGAGCCAGGGTTACCAATACAGCTTGGATAAGTCACGGGTTCCAATCCAGGTTAGGGTTGGAGAAAGGGTAAAGGTTACAGGTGGGTTTGAAGCTAAGGTTACAGTTGGAGCAAGTATGAGGATTGCAGTTAGTGTTAGAGCAAGGGTTACAATAAGAGCTTGGGTTAGGGCTGGATACAGGGCTACTGAGGTATAAGAGCCATAACTATCCCCATACAGTCGGCTGACTGAATAGCTCAGTGTGTTAGTAACCTGACTTTGGTACAGGAAATCATGGGTTCAAATACAGGTGAGGTGTGCACCTAGAGTAAGGATTGGAGAAAGGTTACATTTGGAGTTTGAGCTAGGATTACCATTACAGCTTGGGTTAGGGCTGGATACAGGGCTACTCAGCTATAAGAGCCATAAATATCCCCATACAGTCGGCCGACTGAATAGCTCAGTCAGTTTGTAACCTGACTTTGGTGCAGGGAGTCACAGGTTCGAATCCCGGCTAGGGCTAGGGTTGGAGAGGGCAAAGGTTACAGGTGGGGTTGAAGCTAAGGTTACAGTTGGAGCTAGCGTTCGGATTGCAGTGTGAGTTAGAGCCAGGGTTACCAATACAGCTAGGATAAGTCACGGGTTCCAATCCAGGTTAGGGTTGGAGAAAGCGTAAAGGTTACAGGTGGGTTTGAAGCTAAGGTTACAGTTGGAGCAAGTATGAGGATTGCAGTTAGTGTTAGAGCAAGGTTTACAATAAGAGCTTGGGTTAGGGCTGGATACAAGGCTACTGAGGTATAAGAGCCATAACTATCCCCATACAGTCGGCCGACTGAATAGCTCAGTCAGTTTGTAACCTGACTTTGGTGCAGGGAGTCACAGGTTCGAATCCCGGCTAGGGTTGGAGAGGGCAAAGGTTACAGGTGGGGTTGAAGCTAAGGTTACAGTTGGAGCTAGCGTTCGGATTGCAGTGTGAGTTAGAGCCAGGGTTACCAATACAGCTTGGATAAGTCACGGGTTCCAATCCAGGTTAGGGTTGGAGAGGGCAAAGGTTACAGGTGGAGATGTGCACCTAGAGTAAGGATTGGAGAAAGGTTACATTTGGAGTTTGAGCTAGGATTACCATTACAGCGTGGGTTAGGGCTGGATACAGGGCTACTCAGCTATAAGAGCCATAAATATCCCCATACAGTCGGCCGACTGAATAGCTCAGTCAGTTTGTAACCTGACTTTGGTGCAGGGAGTCACAGGTTCGAATCCCGGCTAGGGTTGGAGAGGGCAAAGGTTACAGGTGGGGTTGAAGCTAAGGTTACAGTTGGAGCTAGCGTTCGGATTGCAGTGTGAGTTAGAGCCAGGGTTACCAATACAGCTTGGATAAGTCACGGGTTCCAATCCAGGTTAGGGTTGGAGAAAGGGTAAAGGTTACAGGTGGGTTTGAAGCTAAGGTTACAGTTGGAGCAAGTATGAGGATTGCAGTTAGTGTTAGAGCAAGGGTTACAATAAGAGCTTGGGTTAGGGCTGGATACAGGGCTACTGAGGTATAAGAGCCATAACTATCCCCATACAGTCGGCTGACTGAATAGCTCAGTGTGTTAGTAACCTGACTTTGGTACAGGAAATCATGGGTTCAAATACAGGTGAGGTGTGCACCTAGAGTAAGGATTGGAGAAAGGTTACATTTGGAGTTTGAGCTAGGATTACCATTACAGCTTGGGTTAGGGCTGGATACAGGGCTACTCAGCTATAAGAGCCATAAATATCCCCATACAGTCGGCCGACTGAATAGCTCAGTCAGTTTGTAACCTGACTTTGGTGCAGGGAGTCACAGGTTCGAATCCCGGCTAGGGTTGGAGAGGGCAAAGGTTACAGGTGGAGCTAGCGTTCGGATTGCAGTGTGAGTTAGAGCCAGGGTTACCAATACAGCTTGGATAAGTCACGGGTTCCAATCCAGGTTAGGGTTGGAGAAAGGGTAAAGGTTACAGGTGGGTTTGAAGCTAAGGTTACAGTTGGAGCAAATATGAGGATTGCAGTTAGTGTTAGAGCAAGGGTTACAATAAGAGCTTGGGTTAGGGCTGGATACAGGGCTACTGAGGTATAAGAGCCATAACTATCCCCATACAGTCGGCCGACTGAATAGCTCAGTCAGTTTGTAACCTGACTTTGGTGCAGGGAGTCACAGGTTCGAATCCCGGCTAGGGTTGGAGAGGGCAAAGGTTACAGGTGGGGTTGAAGCTAAGGTTACAGTTGGAGCTAGCGTTCGGATTGCAGTGTGAGTTAGAGCCAGGGTTACCAATACAGCTTGGATAAGTCACGGGTTCCAATCCAGGTTAGGGTTGGAGAAAGGGTAAAGGTTACAGGTGGGTTTGAAGCTAAGGTTACAGTTGGAGCAAGTATGAGGATTGCAGTTAGTGTTAGAGCAAGGGTTACAATAAGAGCTTGGGTTAGGGCTGGATACAGGGCTACTGAGGTATAAGAGCCATAACTATCCCCATACAGTCGGCTGACTGAATAGCTCAGTGTGTTAGTAACCTGACTTTGGTACAGGAAATCATGGGTTCAAATACAGCCATAAATATCCCCATACAGTCGGCCGACTGAATAGCTCAGTCAGTTTGTAACCTGACTTTGGTGCAGGGAGTCACAGGTTCGAATCCCGGCTAGGGCTAGGGTTGGAGAGGGCAAAGGTTACAGGTGGAGCTAGCGTTCGGATTGCAGTGTGAGTTAGAGCCAGGGTTACCAATACAGCTTGGATAAGTCACGGGTTCCAATCCAGGTTAGGGTTGGAGAAAGGGTAAAGGTTACAGGTGGGTTTGAAGCTAAGGTTACAGTTGGAGCAAGTATGAGGATTGCAGTTAGTGTTAGAGCAAGGGTTACAATAAGAGCTTGGGTTAGGGCTGGATACAGGGCTACTGAGGTATAAGAGCCATAACTATCCCCATACAGTCGGCCGACTGAATAGCTCAGTCAGTTTGTAACCTGACTTTGGTGCAGGGAGTCACAGGTTCGAATCCCGGCTTAGGGTTGGAGAAAGGGTAAAGGTTACAGGTGGGTTTGAAGCTAAGGTTACAGTTGGAGCAAATATGAGGATTGCAGTTAGTGTTAGAGCAAGGGTTACAATAAGAGCTTGGGTTAGGGCTGGATACAGGGCTACTGAGGTATAAGAGCCATAACTATCCCCATACAGTCGGCCGACTGAATAGCTCAGTCAGTTTGTAACCTGACTTTGGTGCAGGGAGTCACAGGTTCGAATCCCGGCTAGGGTTGGAGAGGGCAAAGGTTACAGGTGGGGTTGAAGCTAAGGTTACAGTTGGAGCTAGCGTTCGGATTGCAGTGTGAGTTAGAGCCAGGGTTACCAATACAGCTTGGATAAGTCACGGGTTCCAATCCAGGTTAGGGTTGGAGAAAGGGTAAAGGTTACAGGTGGGTTTGAAGCTAAGGTTACAGTTGGAGCAAGTATGAGGATTGCAGTTAGTGTTAGAGCAAGGGTTACAATAAGAGCTTGGGTTAGGGCTGGATACAGGGCTACTGAGGTATAAGAGCCATAACTATCCCCATACAGTCGGCTGACTGAATAGCTCAGTGTGTTAGTAACCTGACTTTGGTACAGGAAATCATGGGTTCAAATACAGCCATAAATATCCCCATACAGTCGGCCGACTGAATAGCTCAGTCAGTTTGTAACCTGACTTTGGTGCAGGGAGTCACAGGTTCGAATCCCGGCTAGGGCTAGGGTTGGAGAGGGCAAAGGTTACAGGTGGAGCTAGCGTTCGGATTGCAGTGTGAGTTAGAGCCAGGGTTACCAATACAGCTTGGATAAGTCACGGGTTCCAATCCAGGTTAGGGTTGGAGAAAGGGTAAAGGTTACAGGTGGGTTTGAAGCTAAGGTTACAGTTGGAGCAAGTATGAGGATTGCAGTTAGTGTTAGAGCAAGGGTTACAATAAGAGCTTGGGTTAGGGCTGGATACAGGGCTACTGAGGTATAAGAGCCATAACTATCCCCATACAGTCGGCCGACTGAATAGCTCAGTCAGTTTGTAACCTGACTTTGGTGCAGGGAGTCACAGGTTCGAATCCCGGCTAGGGCTAGGGTTGGAGAGGGCAAAGGTTACAGGTGGGGTTGAAGCTAAGGTTACAGTTGGAGCTAGCGTTCGGATTGCAGTGTGAGTTAGAGCCAGGGTTACCAATACAGCTTGGATAAGTCACGGGTTCCAATCCAGGTTAGGGTTGGAGAAAGGGTAAAGGTTACAGGTGGGTTTGAAGCTAAGGTTACAGTTGGAGCAAGTATGAGGATTGCAGTTAGTGTTAGAGCAAGGGTTACAATAAGAGCTTGGGTTAGGGCTGGATACAGGGCTACTGAGGTATAAGAGCCATAACTATCCCCATACAGTCGGCTGACTGAATAGCTCAGTGTGTTAGTAACCTGACTTTGGTACAGGAAATCATGGGTTCAAATACAGGTGAGGTGTGCACCTAGAGTAAGGATTGGAGAAAGGTTACATTTGGAGTTTGAGCTAGGATTACCATTACAGCTTGGGTTAGGGCTGGATACAGGGCTACTCAGCTATAAGAGCCATAAATATCCCCATACAGTCGGCCGACTGAATAGCTCAGTCAGTTTGTAACCTGACTTTGGTGCAGGGAGTCACAGGTTCGAATCCCGGCTAGGGCTAGGGTTGGAGAGGGCAAAGGTTACAGGTGGGGTTGAAGCTAAGGTTACAGTTGGAGCTAGCGTTCGGATTGCAGTGTGAGTTAGAGCCAGGGTTACCAATACAGCTTGGATAAGTCACGGGTTCCAATCCAGGTTAGGGTTGGAGAAAGCGTAAAGGTTACAGGTGGGTTTGAAGCTAAGGTTACAGTTGGAGCAAGTATGAGGATTGCAGTTAGTGTTAGAGCAAGGGTTACAATAAGAGCTTGGGTTAGGGCTGGATACAGGGCTACTGAGGTATAAGAGCCATAACTATCCCCATACAGTCGGCTGACTGAATAGCTCAGTGTGTTAGTAACCTGACTTTGGTACAGGAAATCATGGGTTCAAATACAGGTGAGGTGTGCACCTAGAGTAAGGATTGGAGAAAGGTTACATTTGGAGTTTGAGCTAGGATTACCATTACAGCTTGGGTTAGGGCTGGATACAGGGCTACTCAGCTATAAGAGCCATAAATATCCCCATACAGTCGGCCGACTGAATAGCTCAGTCAGTTTGTAACCTGACTTTGGTGCAGGGAGTCACAGGTTCGAATCCCGGCTAGGGCTAGGGTTGGAGAGGGCAAAGGTTACAGGTGGGGTTGAAGCTAAGGTTACAGTTGGAGCTAGCGTTTGGATTGCAGTGTGAGTTAGAGCCAGGGTTACCAATACAGCTTGGATAAGTCACGGGTTCCAATCCAGGTTAGGGTTGGAGAAAGCGTAAAGGTTACAGGTGGGTTTGAAGCTAAGGTTACAGTTGGAGCAAGTATGAGGATTGCAGTTAGTGTTAGAGCAAGGGTTACAATAAGAGCTTGGGTTAGGGCTGGATACAGGGCTACTGAGGTATAAGAGCCATAACTATCCCCATACAGTCGGCCGACTGAATAGCTCAGTCAGTTTGTAACCTGACTTTGGTGCAGGGAGTTACAGGTTCGAATCCCGGCTAGGGCTAGGGTTGGAGAGGGCAAAGGTTACAGGTGGGGTTGAAGCTAAGGTTACAGTTGGAGCTAGCGTTCGGATTGCAGTGTGAGTTAGAGCCAGGGTTACCAATACAGCTTGGATAAGTCACGGGTTCCAATCCAGGTTAGGGTTGGAGAAAGGGTAAAGGTTACAGGTGGGTTTGAAGCTAAGGTTACAGTTGGAGCAAGTATGAGGATTGCAGTTAGTGTTAGAGCAAGGGTTACAATAAGAGCTTGGGTTAGGGCTGGATACAGGGCTACTGAGGTATAAGAGCCATAACTATCCCCATACAGTCGGCTGACTGAATAGCTCAGTGTGTTAGTAACCTGACTTTGGTACAGGAAATCATGGGTTCAAATACAGGTGAGATGTGCACCTAGAGTAAGGATTGGAGAAAGGTTACATTTGGAGTTTGAGCTAGGATTACCATTACAGCGTGGGTTAGGGCTGGATACAGGGCTACTCAGCTATAAGAGCCATAAATATCCCCATACAGTCGGCCGACTGAATAGCTCAGTCAGTTTGTAACCTGACTTTGGTGCAGGGAGTCACAGGTTCGAATCCCGGCTAGGGTTGGAGAGGGCAAAGGTTACAGGTGGAGCTAGCGTTTGGATTGCAGTGTGAGTTAGAGCCAGGGTTACCAATACAGCTTGGATAAGTCACGGGTTCCAATCCAGGTTAGGGTTGGAGAAAGGGTAAAGGTTACAGGTGGGTTTGAAGCTAAGGTTACAGTTGGAGCAAGTATGAGGATTGCAGTTAGTGTTAGAGCAAGGGTTACAATAAGAGCTTGGGTTAGGGCTGGATACAGGGCTACTGAGGTATAAGAGCCATAACTATCCCCATACAGTCGGCCGACTGAATAGCTCAGTGTGTTAGTAACCTGACTTTGGTACAGGAAATCATGGGTTCAAATACAGGTGAGGTGTGCACCTAGAGTAAGGATTGGAGAAAGGTTACATTTGGAGTTTGAGCTAGGATTACCATTACAGCTTGGGTTAGGGCTGGATACAGGGCTACTCAGCTATAAGAGCCATAAATATCCCCATACAGTCGGCCGACTGAATAGCTCAGTCAGTTTGTAACCTGACTTTGGTGCAGGGAGTCACAGGTTCGAATCCCGGCTAGGGCTAGGGTTGGAGAGGGCAAAGGTTACAGGTGGGGTTGAAGCTAAGGTTACAGTTGGAGCTAGCGTTTGGATTGCAGTGTGAGTTAGAGCCAGGGTTACCAATACAGCTTGGATAAGTCACGGGTTCCAATCCAGGTTAGGGTTGGAGAAAGCGTAAAGGTTACAGGTGGGTTTGAAGCTAAGGTTACAGTTGGAGCAAGTATGAGGATTGCAGTTAGTGTTAGAGCAAGGGTTACAATAAGAGCTTGGGTTAGGGCTGGATACAGGGCTACTGAGGTATAAGAGCCATAACTATCCCCATACAGTCGGCCGACTGAATAGCTCAGTCAGTTTGTAACCTGACTTTGGTGCAGGGAGTTACAGGTTCGAATCCCGGCTAGGGCTAGGGTTGGAGAGGGCAAAGGTTACAGGTGGGGTTGAAGCTAAGGTTACAGTTGGAGCTAGCGTTCGGATTGCAGTGTGAGTTAGAGCCAGGGTTACCAATACAGCTTGGATAAGTCACGGGTTCCAATCCAGGTTAGGGTTGGAGAAAGGGTAAAGGTTACAGGTGGGTTTGAAGCTAAGGTTACAGTTGGAGCAAGTATGAGGATTGCAGTTAGTGTTAGAGCAAGGGTTACAATAAGAGCTTGGGTTAGGGCTGGATACAGGGCTACTGAGGTATAAGAGCCATAACTATCCCCATACAGTCGGCTGACTGAATAGCTCAGTGTGTTAGTAACCTGACTTTGGTACAGGAAATCATGGGTTCAAATACAGGTGAGGTGTGCACCTAGAGTAAGGATTGGAGAAAGGTTACATTTGGAGTTTGAGCTAGGATTACCATTACAGCTTGGGTTAGGGCTGGATACAGGGCTACTCAGCTATAAGAGCCATAAATATCCCCATACAGTCGGCCGACTGAATAGCTCAGTCAGTTTGTAACCTGACTTTGGTGCAGGGAGTCACAGGTTCGAATCCCGGCTAGGGCTAGGGTTGGAGAGGGCAAAGGTTACAGGTGGGGTTGAAGCTAAGGTTACAGGTGGAGCTAGCGTTCAGATTGCAGTGTGAGTTAGAGCCAGGGTTACCAATACAGCTTGGATAAGTCACGGGTTCCAATCCAGGTTAGGGTTGGAGAAAGGGTAAAGGTTACAGGTGGGTTTGAAGCTAAGGTTACAGTTGGAGCAAGTATGAGGATTGCAGTTAGTGTTAGAGCAAGGGTTACAATAAGAGCTTGGGTTAGGGCTGGATACAGGGCTACTGAGGTATAAGAGCCATAACTATCCCCATACAGTCGGCCGACTGAATAGCTCAGTCAGTTTGTAACCTGACTTTGGTGCAGGGAGTCACAGGTTCGAATCCCGGCTAGGGTTGGAGAGGGCAAAGGTTACAGGTGGGGTTGAAGCTAAGGTTACAGTTGGAGCTAGCGTTCGGATTGCAGTGTGAGTTAGAGCCAGGGTTACCAATACAGCTTGGATAAGTCACGGGTTCCAATCCAGGTTAGGGTTGGAGAGGGCAAAGGTTACAGGTGGAGCTAGCGTTTGGATTGCAGTGTGAGTTAGAGCCAGGGTTACCAATACAGCTTGGATAAGTCACGGGTTCCAATCCAGGTTAGGGTTGGAGAAAGGGTAAAGGTTACAGGTGGGTTTGAAGCTAAGGTTACAGTTGGAGCAAGTATGAGGATTGCAGTTAGTGTTAGAGCAAGGGTTACAATAAGAGCTTGGGTTAGGGCTGGATACAGGGCTACTGAGGTATAAGAGCCATAACTATCCCCATACAGTCGGCTGACTGAATAGCTCAGTGTGTTAGTAACCTGACTTTGGTACAGGAAATCATGGGTTCAAATACAGGTGAGATGTGCACCTAGAGTAAGGATTGGAGAAAGGTTACATTTGGAGTTTGAGCTAGGATTACCATTACAGCGTGGGTTAGGGCTGGATACAGGGCTACTCAGCTATAAGAGCCATAAATATCCCCATACAGTCGGCCGACTGAATAGCTCAGTCAGTTTGTAACCTGACTTTGGTGCAGGGAGTCACAGGTTCGAATCCCGGCTAGGGTTGGAGAGGGCAAAGGTTACAGGTGGAGCTAGCGTTTGGATTGCAGTGTGAGTTAGAGCCAGGGTTACCAATACAGCTTGGATAAGTCACGGGTTCCAATCCAGGTTAGGGTTGGAGAAAGGGTAAAGGTTACAGGTGGGTTTGAAGCTAAGGTTACAGTTGGAGCAAGTATGAGGATTGCAGTTAGTGTTAGAGCAAGGGTTACAATAAGAGCTTGGGTTAGGGCTGGATACAGGGCTACTGAGGTATAAGAGCCATAACTATCCCCATACAGTCGGCTGACTGAATAGCTCAGTGTGTTAGTAACCTGACTTTGGTACAGGAAATCATGGGTTCAAATACAGCCATAAATATCCCCATACAGTCGGCCGACTGAATAGCTCAGTCAGTTTGTAACCTGACTTTGGTGCAGGGAGTCACAGGTTCGAATCCCGGCTAGGGCTAGGGTTGGAGAGGGCAAAGGTTACAGGTGGAGCTAGCGTTCGGATTGCAGTGTGAGTTAGAGCCAGGGTTACCAATACAGCTTGGATAAGTCACGGGTTCCAATCCAGGTTAGGGTTGGAGAAAGGGTAAAGGTTACAGGTGGGTTTGAAGCTAAGGTTACAGTTGGAGCAAGTATGAGGATTGCAGTTAGTGTTAGAGCAAGGGTTACAATAAGAGCTTGGGTTAGGGCTGGATACAGGGCTACTGAGGTATAAGAGCCATAACTATCCCCATACAGTCGGCCGACTGAATAGCTCAGTCAGTTTGTAACCTGACTTTGGTGCAGGGAGTCACAGGTTCGAATCCCGGCTAGGGCTAGGGTTGGAGAGGGCAAAGGTTACAGGTGGGGTTGAAGCTAAGGTTACAGTTGGAGCTAGCGTTCGGATTGCAGTGTGAGTTAGAGCCAGGGTTACCAATACAGCTTGGATAAGTCACGGGTTCCAATCCAGGTTAGGGTTGGAGAAAGGGTAAAGGTTACAGGTGGGTTTGAAGCTAAGGTTACAGTTGGAGCAAGTATGAGGATTGCAGTTAGTGTTAGAGCAAGGGTTACAATAAGAGCTTGGGTTAGGGCTGGATACAGGGCTACTGAGGTATAAGAGCCATAACTATCCCCATACAGTCGGCTGACTGAATAGCTCAGTGTGTTAGTAACCTGACTTTGGTACAGGAAATCATGGGTTC